>NC_092463.1:29620723-29920723 GCF_047495875.1 Pithys albifrons albifrons | reverse complement strand
TTCAAGGCTGGGGAGTGAGAAGGGGGGAAAGAAAAAGGGGAGACCCTGTTCTTTGAGTCTCTGATTTGATATCTTAAGATCTATTTTACATAAAAGTTTAGCATTCAACATTTAATCATGTTAATGAGATCTACAGTTTGAACATATTTTGTGTTACATAATACTAAATACTTTAAAAAATAATTTGGTAAATAACTGAAACATCACATTCAAAATTAACAGATACTTTTGATGTGAATCCCTTTGTGCCTAATCTATCTATGAAATGATAATATCAATGCCCCAAACTTACAGAGCGATTCAAATCATGTATGTAGCTCGAATACTCCATGAGGACCACATGGAAATTAGTGATCCTGTTTTCTAGAGTAAAAATAACATGAAGTAACATGAATAATTCATGTAGCTGCTTGCTTCCAGTCATGAAACAACATATATTAACTAGGTGGCCATCAGATAACCAAAAAGTCATCCTTTATGTGAAGGTCATAGAATCTTGTGTTTATAACAGTAGATGATAGTCCATTCAATGGATTTTTCATGGTGATTGTATGTAGGTAGTAGTATCAACATTTTCTAATTTTAAAGTTCTGATTATGCAGTTTTCCTAGACATTTATAATATATACTCTTTTTCTTCTTTCCTTGAGACACAAACACATGCAACAATGGTAGAATTTTAGGCATGGGCATCCATCCAAAAAAAGCATAAATGTACTAAGACAGGACTTCAGTTATGCAATAAAGAACTCACTGCTTTCAACAAGCAATAAAAAATTCTGTGCTTCTTCTAAGAAATTAAAATTTATTTCTAAATTATTTCTAGTAAATATCTTTTCAGATGTTTGGTTTGCATTTTTAAACATGAAAATAAATTTTCAATTTCATAGTAAATTCTAACCTCATCCCTTTGCTTTTTAACATATCCAGGCCACAGTAAATATTCCAATAATAGTCTCAAACCCAAAAACTTTTATGAGAATAACATATGTATCTTCCAATGAATCTTGTGTGTTGTACTAGCTACTGATAGGACAAAATATATTTACTGACATTAAGTTTGCATGGTATGTGGCAGATATCACATATGATGACTAAACCTAAAAGCAGCAAAATATATGCTTTACTTGATAGGTTTTTTTCATGTAAATCTATCCCAGCATTTAGATTTTTGCAAGCACACTCTGATTTTCACAGAGATTCTTTCACATACAACCCATTCAATGCTCCTGCTTGATCCTGCAGGAGAGACATCATGCTAAATTTAGGTTATTACAATCATTTCTATGGTAACAGATGGATGGATGTGAAATACAGGATTATGACTTCACTGCACGGCTCTGCAGAAAGAAGCCGGATGGTGAAGGAAGAAAGATCGTATTCAAAATATCTGCAGCTGTAGCAGGGAAGCACACACAATCACTGAGAAATAAAACTGCCCTCTATTAAGAAATATTTTCTTTTTTTTTTTCCTTCAAAATCTCTATAGGCAAATCTTCCCCTAGCAAATACCTTTATCACTGACATTCTCCATATGATTATTTTTTTCTTTAAACCCCTTATCTCTAGTTTGGCATAATTAAGATAAAAAAATGCTTAAAAATATAGGTTACATGCAAGATTATAAATAGATATGAATCTATTTAGAACCTCTAGAGGTTAAAATAAAGAAAAACTAAAAATACAAAATTCTAATAGAAATGCATTCCATATAAAAAGAAGAGCTAAAAAAGGAGAGGATATTTCAGCTAATATAAACTAGGAGAAAAGGGAGCATTTTTTCCCATTATTCTTGCTTTTTCAGCAAGAATATATTCATTATATTCTACAATGTATATAATGGTTTCATGCTAGATATGCACATCAAACTATATTTAATTAAGAACTAGAAAAATCAACAAATAATTACAGTACATTATTGCTATTTTCTTCAGAATTTAATCTTAAAATCCAAACAAGTCTAGTTTAGAGAAACAAAAATATGGGTGTTTATTATACTGTTATAAGCAACATTAACTACAGAAAGTAATCCTCAAGCAGAGACTGAAAATAGCCACCCACAGCATCTGCTTTAAAAAATACTGTAGGCCTACACAAAATTTCTTACAAGATGGTGCCTGAAATACTTTGTATATTTAACCATGCTCCTTAATGATTCAGCAATGAAAGACTATTGCAGAAGGCAGAACTATATTTAAAATTTCTGGGTTAGCTGGACACAGATTACCTAAGAACACAACAAACATGAATAACCCTGTGACTAATAATGGTTTCCAACTTAAATAATGAATATTACTGTGATGACATATACAAAGGAGGCATTTGACTATAAAGGTTACCCTATTTTAAAATAGTAAATGCAATAGACTTTAAAGGGATTTTTGTTTCTATCTTGTAGGAACAAGCTATTTATAATCAAAGACAAAGATCTTAATTTTGCTTCTCTAAGTTTTCTTGAATTTCCAGACAAAATTTAACCTCTGAAAAAAACCAACCAAACAAAAAACCCGTCAAAGTTTCTACTTAGGAGGAATTTCTGAAACACATGAGATATGCAAGGAAAAGAAACTTAGTTGTTATGGTTTAATAACCATAAGGATACATATTGAAGTACTTAATTGATATTAAAGATTATACTTCTAGATGCTGAAGTTGAGTATGGCTCAAGAAATCTTCCTTGCATTTGAGATACTTATGTACTACTAAACAAACAGTAAAATGATGGTGAAGCCTTTGTTTCATTGAAGGCCTTTTAATGACTTTCCTATCAACTGGCAAATAGCTGTCAATTTTTACAAAAAAAGGGAGATCTTAAAAAAAAAAAAAGAATAAATCTTTGAAACCCAAATCCTTCTGTGTTGTTGCAATGAGCAAACAGGTCAGAAGGGACCAGAAAGAGCACACTATAGTCTTCTAAACCTCATTTACCTAAGGAAAGTAGGCTTAACAAACAACCAATTCCAAAAAAGGTCAGTAAGAGTGGAAGGGAAATGTCTGACACAATTTTCCAAATTTGAAATTGAGGTCTTGGCTATCCCAGAATTCTCAAAGGATTCCATGAAGGACTGCAACACTAATAAAATTAGGACAGGAATGACCAAATAAAAATTGATATGGAAAACTTTTTTTCTTTTTAATTCAGACCACTAGACCATTTAAAACTTTGTTCTTTTTTTAATTTGCAATTAACCCAAATACATTTCAAATACTCCTTACCCCATGGGAGGAAAAGTCCTCTTTGTAAAAGATGTTACAGCATACACCATTCATTTAAGAACTTAGAAAGAGCCAAAGACACAATTTTTCCCTTTTAAGAACTTTCTGAAACATTACATTTTAAAAAAAAATAAAAAACCATAACATTTTATCATTTTGAATTTTTGAAAATATCAAGTTATTACAAAGAAACATCTCACATGTTTTTTTTGTGAGTAGGGCACGAGGTGAAGAGGGAGAAGGTTGCTGCTCTCTTATGCAGAGGTACACCACATTCCCCTCCAATACCTTGCATTGCTCATTTTCAAAGCAGGACTTCCTCTGTAAATTCTGATAATCCTTGACAAATGGCTTGAAGAAAACTGCTGAAGTGAGGATACACACTGCAGGTAGTAAACTAATGGTCTGACAAAATTACTTCTGTTTTCCTGGCCATAAAACTGGGTCATCCATCATGAAAATTGTGATGTAACTCAGAATTGAAACAGCAATATTTGGCTAAGTGTTAGCATCTTAAGTATCTGCAATTGTATTTCTTCATTAAAAAAACACATCTAAAATCTAAAGCATATCTATTTTTTAAAGGGACTCCAAGTACAATTAATCAACAATGGAATGCAATTCCATAATATACTACAACTGTAACCACACTGTGTCAATATTTCCAAATCAAATTCATTCAAATTTGTAACAAATACCTGCTGGGAAGTTCAAAAACTCTTCTGAACAACTAATTCACAAAGTGCCACCAGAAAGTCAACAAGTTTTGTATTTTATTGTAATGAGTAAAAGGATCCAGGAGACTTCACAAAAGTTAACTGGTTTCCACTAGTTTCTCTTCTGGGGTGGTAAATGACCAGGCCTTATCGGACAGAGACTTTGTCTTACCTCACCCAGGAGTTTGCTATTTTTATATAGATTTGGCTATACACAGGCTCCACACAAAATTTGGCCATCTAAAAAGGACACTTGAGATATTAGAAAGCACTGAATCATCTGCAAAGAAAAAGCTAAGAAGCTGTAGAAAAGCTGGTTGAAATCAAAAGAATTTTACTTTCTCAATAGAAACTGATGGACAGTGAAACGAAAGGAATCTTTAATGTTTTGGGATTTTCCAGTATTATTTAGAGTGCTTAAATAAGCAAGGAGCTGTCCTTATAAATACATGATCTGAAAGGCAGGTCAGGGACGCTGCATCGGCACAGGGCCAGACAACAGAAGGTGCTAAACAGAGCAGACTAGTGAACCTGATGACCACAGTAAGAGACTCCTGCAATTCAGTATACCAGAATTATCTTAACTAGATGGCTAAGTATGCATGAGCACACATGAGAAAAACAGTATCTACCAAGGCAAAGGACAAACTTCTGTGCAGATAGATATGCAAAAAATACTAAAATCAAACCCAAGTAAGAGCTGAAACCTAATAAACTTCCTACATCTATGTTTCCCTTTTGGTTGCATCACAGTAATCTATAGTGGACAAAATGCTCAAAAGGACTTTTGCAGTTACAAGTACTGACTGTTACTATTGAAAGAGCTAAGAGAAATATTTTAATATATACCAAAAGGGAATGTTTAGCAAGGGTATATTTTTTCCCAAGGCAGATAATTTTTCCAATTATTTTCTCCTTCCTCATGTATATAAAAGTTATTTACTATAATGATTGTTTAGTATTTAGAGAAATACCTATTTAAAAAAAAAGTTAGAGAAATTGAGTGTTTCATTTTGTAAACTACACAACTGTGATGAAAAACATGCCTTGATTCATTAATTAGAATAGTGCATCATCTTCTAGCAGTCAAGCTAGGAACACCAGAGATGTTTCAACACATTACACAGAAAGTGAAGAAAGGGACCAAGGCAGACTAAAGGATAAAAAAATTCTTTGATCTTACTGCAAAAATCAACTTTCGTTTTAAAAAAAAATATTTTGCAGAATTAAAATATACCTCCATATATCCCTGTAAATAATAGACTTGACAAACTAATTTTATTTGCATACTATTAGATGTTCAGAATTGATTCTGCTGTAAGTTACATTAAACTGAAAGCAGAAATAAAGGATTTCCAGAGCTACTTTTCTTAATGTTAGTACAATTTTTAACCTTTAGTGTGACTTTTGGCAATGGAATATCAGACAATACAAGAAAACATCTGTGGGGGTTTGAGTTAAAAAAAAAACAAACACAAACACTATTAAACAGGTAAACCCTACTATTTAAAATAATAGGCTTTACATTACTGAAGATCAATTTTTTTTCAAATAACCACATTTAAACTCCTAAATAAAGTATGCTGGTCAAAAGAGTCTCTTTTATTTTAAGGACATAGTAAAATAAGTATTGCGTTATACAAATTATGGGTGTGGAAGGAAGACCAAGAAACCGAAAACTAAAAGCTTTTCATTTTTGTGGTTCCAAAAGACTGCTATTGAATAAATGAACATATCCAGTTAACCAAAAATAGAGATAACTTAAAACCACAGGTATTTACAGAAAACACATGTTAAGCCACATATTAAATGTAATTTCCCTAGGAAACTGTAAATTATACTTAGTGGTACATTTAAATTTTAAAAGAAAACGAAATGCACACAAACAAGTCTATCTTTGTGATCTCAGGAAGCCACAACTACCACAACCCTTTTACATCTGTTATTAAAGATAGCCTCCCTATTATGAGATTTGTTTCACATACAAGCCAGATTTGTTTTGTCACATCCCAACAAACAATGTCAAACAACGTGAATCCCCATTTTTTGTGCACAAGAAAAAACAAACAAAACAAAAATCCCAACACCTCCAGGGAATAAAAAACATAAATTTATTTTCAATCTGGTTTAAAGAATCAGAATAAAAGCTGGTAAATTTAGAAGCAGTAGGCTTCCCTACAAAACTCAGGCAACTATTGTCCAAATTCCTAGAATCACCAAGTTTTCTACAAATTACTTGATCATTTGACTAAAACTAACAATAATATTTATGGTTTTCACGTATAATTAAGACTGTCTAAGACTTAATATGATTTATAAATAATAGTGCCTCTGTCTTCACTCAGTTTTCAATTTGCCAAACCATTTGGATCTCTGCCTTCAGTTAGTTTGTTTTTTACTTCCCTCAAGTTTCAGCAAGTGAATCAATAGAACTACAAAGAATGAGATATTTTCCTCATGTTCAGTACATTTCAAATACTTCTTTAGAAAATCTGTACATACCAGTGTGAGACCTCTGCTTTTCCCCAGCCCTTCCCCACCACTCCTGCCTCCAGCATCAAAAGCAGTAAATTAGAACTCTCTAAACAGCTGAAATTACTCAGGCACAGGAATCAAAAGAAAAATTCAAATGAAGAAGCCAATACTTTCTCTTCCCACACAACTGCTACACACCATCCTGACTGCCGCTTTTTAGTTCTCAGTGAGTTGGTACCTTAGGTCAAGCTTTTAAACATTCATTGTAGCTTCTCTTTCCATTCTTTTTTCTTGGTAACTGTGAACTGTTATGATAGCTACCAAAACCTAAGAGAAAACCCAAGTTGTACACAACTGAAGTTTAAAGTGGGAGAACTAGATTATATGATCTGACAGTAAAGAACACTGGCTAGCAAATGTGACCAACTTTGGTGGGACATAAGGAAGAATTTCCTCATTCAGAAATGAATGCTAACTTTGAAAAACTAAATGCCTCAGAACACTATGGTACAATTTTAACAAATTCAGTTCACCTTAACTTTTCACAGATGATCCATTTGTGCCCTATTTATAAATGTCCACTTTTAAGCAAAAGGCAGTTTAACGAGCAAGCAGCAAGTAAAGCAAACACAATGTTAACCATTCACGCATGAAAAATATATGGAACTACAAAAAAAAAATTTACACATCCTGAAAAAAAAATTGTGCAAGTTCAAACTGAATATCCAATGTTTATAAAAAAAGTCAGCTATAGTTCTCCCACAATTTCGTCCCTCCTTCCAAAAAAACTAGGAACAAGAGCACACTTTTACCTGAAGGATGCTGAAGCAATTATTTATTTCAGCTTTGAGTACCTACTGTGGCATCAAGAATCAAAAGAAAATCACAGTCAATCAATATCTTATTGTGTACATGCTTTCCTATGCTACAAGTAACTAAATGTAACACAGGCACAATGCTAATAAAACAAGATAGTGACTCAACTACCCATTTAGTATGTATGCATATTAATGACTTAGAGTTCAGGAAGACAATACCACCAGAAATATCATAAGTGAATAGTTTTCTCCTGTACTTATTCTTTATTCTCAGTGATGTCTTTCTTCCATATCAGAAACTAAAAGTTAAAAAGTGACAATACAGAAGCTGACTTCTCACATATGCACAATAACAACCACATAACATTTCCTTTTACAGCATCATTCTCAACCCTCTGGACTGTTTTAAGAAAAGAAAAACAAACAAACAAAACCAAAAACCATGAGACGGTTACAAGGTGAGACAAAAACAATGACAATTACCATAAAACAAACATTCTACAACACAAAACTGAATATTACCTCCATTCAATGTTACAGAAAAAGTCTTCGAAAAATAATTAAAAAAATATAAGATGAGAATTCAGTCAAAGCACACTAACATTTTTAGTTAGTGAGATTACACATAATTAAAAATAATCCTTATTAACACTATGAAGTCTGTTTTGTTTCTCTTATGGCTAATTTTGAGTCTAGTTTGAGACAGACACCTAAAACAGATCTGGCAACACAAGTAATAGTATCATGTACTTCATCTTTCTTCTTCTTGGAACAAAGATTTCATTTGTCTTGTCATAAAAAGTGACAATGGGACACAAGTTGTTTTTTTTTTAAATTACTGTCCCTGTTTCAAGAAAAAAGAAATAAAAAAATCAAGACTTATTAGTGAGAACATTTATGCTCTTTTGATCAGAAGAGAATTAAGTTCTGCATGTAACAGACTGCAAACTCATTTGCGTTATTTTGGACAAACTCTTGAAAATTTAAAAAATATATTAGGCATTTCAAAATACATAGCTATAGAATATAGAGGTCTTATGATTTGTACTTGCAGTTATTTGGGGATTTATTTTTATTTTAGTTATATATTGGAGTTTACAGGAGTTACCAAACATTTTACTGATGACAAAATAGTATTTAAGCTCCTGTGTATTTTAAGATCTGACTACCAGAAAAGTAACAGCATTATTCTCCTCTAGCCCATTGAATCAGAGGTACTGTTGAAACACAAAGATGTTGCATTCATTTGCTTTGAAAGAAGTCAGTGATACATTCTCCCCTTTCAGTCTGCTAGTTACACTGATTTCAAACACTAGTAACTGTGTGACAAGTAAGACAGGTATGAAGCAAATGGTTATTTTTGCCTACTTAATCAGAAGAACTGAACCTATACACTTAACAATATGTTTTATTATTATACCTGCCTGTTGGAAGATATAAAATATCTCCAGCCATAATTTGATCACCATTAAATTTTATCTGGGACACTCATCATCTTTCCCTTGTTTTGATTTCCAAATGTTCTCAATTAGTGTTTGTATTGAAAATACGAATGAAAAAGGCATCATAATGGGTAAAATATACTATTCTGAAATTAAAATAATAAAAGGAGCAAATTCAATAAAGAAAGATCTTTCCTCAGTGTGTCTTCCCAATGTTCAGCCGTTCACATTATAGCAGTATGTTTATCACACAAGGCAGTCACACTCTGCAGAAAGCTACTACCATTGTGATCTTTCATGATCATCTCAATGAATATTGTTTTGGAACATAATTCCTTCCTATCCACATAAAAATTTTCTACCAAATGGAAAGCAAAAAAAAAAAAATAAGGGAAGAAATAACAAAAGTGAGGACAGACTGTCTGAAGTCAAAAAATCCTCCCACTGCCCTAATTGGACTTAATGCATATTGAAGCATATCACACAATGATAACTCACTGGAAGTTGCATAAATTCAGACCCGATTTTAATTCTAAATGAACCTAATATTCCCAAAGACAGGTGAAAAGTCCTTCAGAAATAGCAGGAGAGAAGGAAGAAGGGATGAGGAAGGCATTAAAAACTGTAGTATCACAATTACCAAAAATACAGCAGCTCATCTTAGGACCGAACTGAAGACAAACTTTTTTAAAAAATCGACTCATTATAGCCCTTGCATAAAACAATAAAGTTCAAAGGCCACTGAACAAACATACACAGAATTATAACCAAGAAAACAAGAGCATAAGATGCCCCCTATGTGCAATGGGGTAAAGCTCTCAACGGACTAGCAGCTTTATTTCAGGAAGTAAAATGTTGAGTTTTGCATGATACTATGGAATGATGAAGAAAAAAAATGAGTAAAAGAAAGGATAAATAGAGAGCATTATTTTGATAAGATTTCTAGAAAAACTTACAATACAGTTACAATATCTAAAGGTAGTCCTTCTCCACATTAATTAAAAAAATACGGTTTTTTTAAAATTGAATTAAGAACTTTAGAAATATTTATTTTTTAAAGTACCATCTATCATAACTATCACTTAAAAATCTTTTAAATTCAGGCAAGATTAAATGACAGTCACAGAACCACTGCACTATCTTGGTATATAATTATTCTGACTGTTTATTAAAAACTAAAAATTAATAACTATTAAAACCACATGCTGCACATACATAGATAGCAACTGGAAAGTTTTTATTGATTTTGTAGTTTCTTCAAAATAAACAAAGCCAGTCCTCTAACTTTTTATTCCATCTGACACAAATTTTCATGACAAAATACACCAAACTAATTCTGTAAAACTTAATTTAGAAAAATATACTATAATGATACTATTTCATGATTATAAATTTTCATACAATATCATACAACCACATATATGTGGTATTTACATATAGCATACAGATCACATTGTTACATGAAGTTAATTCCAAAACTGTTCTCATCTCCTAAACAATAACTGGAGACCTAAATTCCTTGGGACAGAGTTTTTGTCCTATATCTCTACATAAGACAGGATATGGGAAACGTATGGGGTTCCTATGTAATCAGTCAAGACAATCTTCTTCAGGAAGCAGTAAGGGATCAGGCTGTTGGCAAAAAAATCTAAAACATAATCTCACATTGCAAATATTGTAAGGGAATCTTGAACTGTAAAAGTGGTCTTAACATCACTCATGACACAAATCTGTAAGAACTTAGAACTGCCAAATTTTGTTATACAGAAGAGCATCTACACTTAGTAACCCCTCAGTTACAATTAGAGATTAACACCATTCCTCTATCAAGACAGCAATTCTTGTCAGTATTTCAGTGTGACATATGCTTCTCTTATTCAACTACACAGAGGAATTTAAAGACTGCCAAAAACTACACCTAAGGTCACTCAAAGTTTAAGTTGACTAAATCAAAGTTTAAATTTTTTTAAAAATTACTGACCTCTACAAAATGTATTAACAAAAGCTACTTGAAAGCATGAAAGGTCTTTTATTTAGAAAAAAATAGATAATTCTTATATCTAAAATATAGAACTAGTCTAAAAACTAAACCTGTTCACAGCTTTAACAAACCAAAAGTCATCACAGGCCCAGAGCAATCAATGTCCCTATATTCCATATCTCCTTTCACAAAATATCCTGATGTTGCATAGATTTCTTGAGACTCCAGTTTAGAAGTTGGTAATTTTTCACAAATCTTTAGCCAAGGAGTTTAGAGATCAAGCAGCTGAGCATGGCTTAAATAAAGTGCTTTCTCATTCCAGGTCTATTTTCTTGTCCCTTTTCTAGGAATCATCATGAATCTGTAATTCAGGCAAACTGTGAATTTCAGAGTGGGTCACACCAAAAATATAACCATTGTGAACATGAAAGAACAGGCAAAGGATATTGAAATGACAAGAAAGTCATAACACAACTCTAGAACAAAAAGGTATGCTGTATATAACACATCAATCACCCCACTACATTTATGAGTGCACTGATCTCTGAAATGACCTAATTATTACATTTGCACAGGAATTCAACACTCATTCAAAACAAAAAGGTCTGTCCCTTTTTTATAAAGATTACTGTGGATGATGTTCCAAGCTCGATTTTAAAATGTGATGAGACTGAGGTAGAGGAAGAGCTATTTCATCCCATGAAGTATTTTCAAACAGGACTGCTTTGATTTCTTGCCTGACTTTGCAAAACCACTGTAATAAATCTAAACACACATCCCACACACTCCACGTTGCCAAGAAGCGGCAACAGTGAGTCTCCAAACAACAATCACCCAGAGGCTACAGAGTAGCCACAATCAACGACAGTAAAAGAGCTGAAGGAGAAACACTCTTAAAACAGAGGGCTAGTAAACACTCCTCACCGATCTGTTCACACGCAACTATGGTAGCATCTAGTTACACAGCCTTTCCACGTGCAAAGGAGATTAACAAAAGAAAATTAACGGTTTTCCACGACTCTACTTCTAAATTTCATTGTTTTAGTTTAGGCTGTGGAGGGGGAAGGCAATTGGTTACCTTTTCAACATGCAACTTTTTATTACAATTAAAAAACAAAACAAAAAACAAAACAAACAAACAAAAAAACAAACACCAAAAAAATCGACCACAAAAAAAAAAAACAACCCAAAAGAAAAACAGCCTAAAAATGGCTGAGGAGCATACAGAATATGAATAAAATGAATGAAAATATAAGAAATTATAACCACAACAACAATTGCATGCAAATTAGCAGAAAGTATGATTGGTTTAAAGGTAATGATGAACTGTCTACAATACTGTTTAATTTCAACATAGTTTTCATTACCAACCAAACTGACTACAACTCAAACATTAATTTATGAACTTGATCAGATATTCATGTGACACCATGTTTGGAATCACTTGACTCTTAAATCAGAACTGCTCAAAGCTAAAAAAGTAAGCTTTACTCTAATGGGTTTTCGGTTGTTTTTTTTTTGTTTTGGTTTTTTTGTGAAAGGAACCGTGCATACTTTCAAAAATAAAGGAGACTGAGTGAACAGCAAATATCGGTACTAATGGAACTGCACAATTTCAGAAGTTTGTATTTGTCTTAAAAAGACCTTCCATAGACTTACATTATGAATGATAGCTACCTGTAATAAGCTGGAATTGAATTTAATGACTCAAGAGTCATGCATGAGTATTGTGTTCCATTAATAGTTTTGTCAAAACAGGACAGCAGTTCTTTTCATTAACTAAATTTTATTTATTTTACAAAAGAAAAAGAAATGTCCCCTATGCTATAAACCCCTTGCCTTAGTGCTGGCTTGTTTCAAGTCTCATACAAACAGGCACTGAGCTCCTAGGGCACATTTTCCTTTGTCACCTTCATCCTATTTCGTTTAGGACACGTCTTCAGAGAGCAAAGAGGTTTCAGAGTCTTTCCACTGCATTTCTCTTGTGGAAGGGCTTGGAACTGGCAGCATCACCTCAGTTTTGGGGCCAGTGGAAAGCACTAAGAGTAATGATTAGGAGATTTTATGGGTTTGTCTGGAAGGACAGCAGAGAAATGGAATGAGGTCCTTTCCACATCTACTTTCTAACATTTCACTTGCATTTGTTTCTCACTTTTGCCTTCTATACTACATTCCTTTTGCATACTCGACCTAAAAGCACACTAACAATGTGCTTTGCAAGAGAAAACAGATGAAGACCTAACCAGCACCCAAAGCTGTAAATTCAATTAATTTTTGTAACTCTTAGTAGTGACTGCCAGTTTATAAGGACAAAATTGAGTGAAGTTTTGGGTGTGTCCCTCACCCTCTCTACATTTTTAGAAAGGCAAAATATTTACACAACACAAAAAAATTAATAATCCTTATGGTGGGCTCCCCCTGGCTAGCAGATAAGTCCACAAAGCTGTTCACTCACTCCTCTTAATATACTAACAGCAAACCAAAAGAAATCATGGGTCAAGATAAAAACATTTTAATAAGGAAAATAGGAAGAAAATAAAAGTCCACAAAAATGCTACCCAAAAGGACCTGGGGTTACTGTGCAGTGTGCACAGGTGGCCAAGAAGGCCAATGGCATGCAGACTTGCAACAGTGTGGCCAGCAGGACTAGTGCAGTGATCATCCCCTGTGCTCAACACTGGTGAGGGCACACCTCAAATCCTGTTTTGTGCCCCTCACTACAGATAAGACATTGAGGTGCTGGAGTGTGTCCAGGGATGGGCAGCCAAGCTGGTGAAGGGTCTGGAGTACAGGTCTCATGGAGAATGGCTGAGGGTACTGGAGATTTTTGGCCTGGAGAAGAGGAGGCTCAGGGAAAACCTCACTGATCTACAACTACCTGAAAGGAGGTTGTAGTGAGGTGGGCATTGGTCTCTTCTCACAGGTAATAACTGACAGGACAAGAGGAAATGGCCTCAAGTTGTGCCAGGGGAGGTTTAGATTAGGTTTTAGGAAAGATTTCTTCATGGAAAGTGTTTTAAAGCATTGGAACAGGCTGCCCAAGGAAGTGAAACCACCATCCCTTGAAGTGTTCTAACCATCCCTCCATACCATTATTAAAAACAGTCTTAGAATTCTGAAGTAGTTAGAAACACCTAAAATATTATGGAGGAACACACACTAGTCAAAGACTCCATTAAGAATACAGCATCTTATAACAGTTTTAATTTATCAGAAGCATCCTTTTGCAAAGAAAAAGGCCTGCCACCATTACCTACAGGTTCATGAGAGTGAGTATAACAGAATTAACAGCTCTCAGCTGTAAAATTACTAATTCCAGTAATACAGTACATTAAACATGCCATTTGAGATATATGCCAACTTAAACTACCACATATGGCATACTATCTAATTATCACAGTTTGTGTTTTCATATGCAGAACTGTTCTAGTTTTTAAACAAAGTGTCAAAATGCAATTTTATCTGAAAACAGAAAATGTTATCATTTTATAATACCAGGAGATCAATACTGTATTTTAACATGCAGTGCATCACAAGTAAAAAAAAAAAAGTGATGAAATACATGGGAATAAGTCCCTGTTTTGGAAATGCTTTTACCTGTCCGTTTTAGAAATGCTTTTAATTGTCCTATTATTACTATATTTAGGTGTAAAATTGATTTTAATAAGAATCTTTCTGAAAGATGGTATTTTAAATTCTTATTCTTCCTTTCAAGCCTTTAATTCACCTATTGGCGTACTAAGTCTCAACTGACAATGGACAAACAAAACAGTCAAGTTAGTCATCTTCCCAGTTTTGCATACAATTAAAAAATACTGTGAAATAGCACGTGTGCAGACATCAGTTGCAGTCAAGACAAGCAGCACTTGTGTTCCTTGTTTATATGCAATTTGACCTCACTCAGAACAATCTCTATTGCAGAATCATACATTCTAATTGCAGTTTAGTACAAATCATGCCCCAAAATATTTGATTTCAGATTCCCCAGCTGGTGCTTCATGACACTTCAGCTGTTCAGATGGATTTTTATTTTAATGTTTCTTTGCACAAATAAGCAAAGAGCTCACACATAATTACCATGAAATGTTACATAATCTTAATCTCTTCTTTTCCAAGTCAAACAGGACCATGTATTTTTAGACAATAAAATCAAAATATTCCAACAGCTAACACCTTAGTAAGTAAATAACTATGTAGCAGCTATTTCAAATACTTTTGTTTCTTGTGCAAGATTATAAAATAAAAGTGGAAATATGCTACTCAGTCATTGAATGCATTTTTCATTGTCTCCCTTAGTTCTGACAAATTTTAGTTGGAATTTTTGATTATTTCAACAGAAAATAGGTAATACAAAAATACTTTTGAACATACTGTCTTACTCTAAAAAGCCCCCCATACATAACCTTATAAATATGAGAGTACTTATACATGCAAGAGTTTCTGAGAATTAATTTTCAGAAATTTTACCCGTACCTTTTAGCATTTCAGATTAGAATCTTACAGAACCCTTCCAAGGAATTGTTTAGATAATTTTTGATAATTCAGTCAGTTTCATACTTTTTCATAAATTCTGATTTCTTTCAAAACTAAAATCAAGCAAGTGCATCAAAACAAAACAAAAAATTTTTGCTTGCAACAAGTGCAATTATTTGCATATGGAAGGCGTTTCTAGTAAATGTTTAGTTTGTAGAAGATTTGTAACAATCTGAATTATATCTGATATTTCTCTTTTAAAATGAACTTTTTAGCAAGACTGGCGTACATTAACATAAAGCCAGCACTTTTCTATATGGAATTATGGAAAAGATTTACAAATATATTAAAAAGCCAGTCTATAAATAAAGATGCAGACCACAAAGATCAGAATCTATTTATACATAAAGATCAGAAAATCTGGCCACATTTTTAAACAGTCAAAGGATTGGATAATTACAAAAAATATATTGATTATACACACTAGTTTTTTATCACTTGACCTGCTTCTAGTGTTAATAAAGGGATGCATTTCTGCATTAAAATTTTAAAGGAACTTGTAAACCAATGTAGTTTTTCTTACAAAGAGACTTTGAACTAAAAGAAAAGACTATAAAACTCTTACTCCAAAAGAGGGGAAAATGTATATTTGGCAAGTTCATGCTGATAATCTGTGTAATACGCCTATTTTTCATAAAAATCTATTTATAACTGAAAATGCACCCTACATGATCCTCACCAAAGCACATGCATTATTCCTGCATCCATCATTTACTTGACTACAATAAAATTGAATATAGAAAGATTTCTCCAAATACAGATTCAAACAGTTCTATCCAGCTGTGAAAAGTTCAATTACAATTATTTGCAAGGCTAGAAAATGGTGAGAACACATCCCTTCTCAGAGGAAAAGGCAGTAATAAATGTTAACTACCATAGACAAACACCAGGAGGAAAAACAAACAAACAAAACATCAAAAAATCCACATTCCTTCGCTAGAAAAAGGAATGTCCCTAGAAAGACAGAAGCCTTTTACCAAAAGGCCTAAATTAGACTATTAGACTTTTTTTTTTACTATACACTTCTAATAATCTATGCCTACGTATGCACACACTAGTACAGGACTATGTAGACTGGAGGTGCATTCCACCTTGCATAAATTCAGTACTTACCTGAATTTAATGGTTACATACAGAAACAGCTGGTAATTTTACTGCCTTTGTGCAAGTGTTTCCACTCACTCTCATGGGAGGCAGTGGCGAATTGGAAAGAAATTATTATTTTCAGTCCTTATGCTAAGGAGGCAAGAAAGAATTTGTATTTCCTTTTGCTGAAGGTAATAGAACATCAGTAGTGGAAAGATGGAAAAGATGGAAGAACTGTATCTCACTACATATATTAAGAGTTTGGAGAACTGCAGAAATGTTCACCTCTAGTGGAATATTTGTCCTCAGGCAAAATAAAGAATGGGAAACAATTCATCAGGCTTTGATTGCATCCAAACATCTTCACCCTGTCTAAAGCTGGAAGTTTTACTTATCTGAAGTCATCTGTGATGGTTATATTTTGCTGGCAGAATTCCTATTCTGAACATGAAGTATAAAAGTGGAAGTAAAAAAGTTTCATGTTACACTGCTTATGAAATAAACTACTCATTTTCCAGCAGTTAGACTGCTAAACTACTACTGAGATTCAGAATTTAAAGATTTGTAGCAGGGAAAACTTAGCATTCTAAAAATAGCTTGAAAACAAATTGATATTAAATACTTGTTCAGACTGAATCACCAGCTTTTTTCCAAATAAGTGGCACACACATAGTATATTTTTTTTTTATTAAATACATCTTTATAACCATCTTCAGCACTTGTAAGATGGACAGTCCAGCAAGATTCTTGTATTTCCCCACAGGAAGAAGAATATTGTAGGGGTGATCCCAGACTTTAAAACAGATGACGCAATTTATTTCTGTCTAGGAGAAACAACTACACAGGAATCAATATGAAAACCACCTTTTGGATTTGAGTAAAGGAGAAAGAAATGGGGGAAGTGATAACCCCCTTAGAATCTAGCAATTATGTATTATCTGAAAACTACTGCACTCTAAAGAGATTAACACAACAGAACCTGCTTAGAGTGAAACTTTAAAAATTATTCAGTGTAGAAAATAAAAAATCTTCTCAAATTTCCTAAGGGATACTGGTCTTTCCCTCAACATAGAGACTTACCTACAAGGATTCCAGGATATCTATGGATACATACAATACCTGTGTCTTTTCAAATTGGGATCACTTCACATGAAGTATGCCATCATTCTCCTTTGGTTTGCCAATAAACTGAATTATAATTCAGTAGATAATTACTAATAGCACTATTTCCTCTAAATCAGCATTGCAACATCATACCTCTTTCTAGACCTACTGAAGTAGTTCATTCTACAAATATTCAATTTATATTAGTTCCCAAAATACTTTCAGTTTTAAGCACATTTCACTTAAATATCACATGAACACCCTCAGCTTATCCACACCTCTCAGGTAAGCATACCTTACAACATGAAAACCTCATAACGCAAAATCAGTCCTACAAATATATACTAATTTACATCAAAACTCCTATATGCTTTTTTAGAATCTTTAACAGGGAAAAAAAAATCCAAATTAAGTCACTTACATGTTTGTTAGTACCAAAAGCATTAAGATTACCTATTCTGAACTCCTATGCATTAACATTTCACAGGAAAAAATATCCATGCATTATCTTAGGAGACCATTTAACTACATGCATAATTTTTGAAAAAGTTCATCAAATCTTAATTGAAGTAGAAATAATGCAACCCTTACTAAATTTTCATCACTTCTGAAAGTTTGTATTGGGAGAAACGAGGCACCCAAAATGCAATTAGACAACCTATTGCAAAGCCAAACTCTTAAAGGAAAATAAATAACAAAAATCATCAGAGAACCAGTACAAGGCTGCCAAAACCTACAAGCAGAGACTTCTTTACAAACAAAACACACAGAATCTTGCACAAGAAGAAACTTCACAGGTTCCTGCACTAGTCAACACTGAAAGCATGGTAGTCCTTCACACACTATATTAGTCCATTGAAAAAGGACAAAAAAGTGAATAAACAATGAGAAGTTTATTTTTCCTTATTCTAAGCATATGCACACGTGTTGGAGTAGGGAAATAACAAGGCACTTTTCAGCTATGGATGACTAAAGTTTGTGTCCTTCTCACGTCTGCACCAATGAAATCAGAAAGTGCTAAGCTAATAAAGCGTGAAGGACAGAACTGAACTACTTCTGAACATCAAAACTCACATTCTTCCAAACAGTAAGTACTATCAAAAACATGAGCCATTTGAAAAGATAACAGAGAAGCAGAAGAATCCTGTTATTAATCAAAGTACCATTAAAAAGACCTGAAATAAAAAATTAATAGTTATAAATATATTGTTTAATTCAAACACTGACCTTTCTACCAGTATCCACTCTATGTCTCCTCGACTAGATAGTTATAAAACATTTGCATAAACTGAGGGGCTTTTGTTTTTCAAAGGTACAGGAAACCTAAAGGAGGACAAATATAGCTGCCCATTTAATTGATTTTCTCATCAATAGCATGCAAGACTCAATTTCTGAGACCAGCAATTACACACAGATTCTGCATATCCTCAAAAATCTTCTAGTGCTCTGACTTAAAATCCAAGGAACCATTTTTTTTTCCTTCTAAATTCTATCTATTCAAGGAAAGAATTGTTTTTCTAGCTATTTGGGATCAATGAATCACAAAAAAATTATTCCTCTAATGTATTATGCTGGCACTTACTAGAACAGCTAGTCATAGATGTAGATCCATACAGAACTAGACAGTTTGTAAAAGTAAAAAGTATGTATTTTACTATTGTTAAAAGTAGTGCAAATACTAGATGAGCACTTGGCATCACTGACATAAATGAAACCACAAACTTATATCCCTTAAAAAGAATCTTTGTGGAGTTATTTTTTTTCTCTTTTGAGCATTTTGCTACGCTGGAAATTACATGCTGCTTAACAGAGAGTAATCTCAACAAAAACTGACAGACTTTGGTCTGCTGCACTGCACAGTAAAAGACTCAGGAATTAGAAAGTGATATATGGAGTTCCTAGGAAACACAAATTTTACTTTAGACTAACAGAGTCGCCAAGTGTTCATCTAATACAGTAAGTAGAAGACATATAAAAATGAAGTGTGCAAACACATGCAAGGCAGAAAACAAACCTCATACATATTCTACATCTAACACTTGCAATAAATCACTTTTATAAAGCTTTAAGACATCCAGCAGCAGCATTTCATTGCAGACCTTTGAGAAATCAGCACAGACAGAATGCCGGAAGAGCCTCTCTTGTTCCACAGAAGTTTTCTTCAAATCCAGGTCAAGAAACTACTAGAAAGCCACCTATTCTTTTTTGTTTTGTTTGTGGTTTGTTTTGGGTTTTTTTTAGTGTTCCTCAGGAAGGTTGTTGGTAGACTGCCAGATTATAAAAAACATAAATACGCTATAACTCCAGCTCAATACTGCTGCCAAAACAGTATCTGCAGCAGCACCTGAACTGTTGCTGCTGCTACTAGTACTATACTCTACCGTACCTGCACTCTGGCATTTCCTAACACCAAATTACAGATGGGGACAAGATGCAAATGTCTGTTAGATAAATCTCCAACTTCAGCATATGGCCCAATTAGTCTCTCCTCCCCCTTCCCTCATAGCCATGACATTCCACAGCCCAACTCTTTGGGAATATGCTCTGATATAGTTTTAATTTCATAAGAACACTGGATTCTCAACAAAGGAAACTGAATGGGCACATGCCATTTCCTACTTTTCCAGTGCATGATCTAATATAAATATTTTCAATAACTTATGATATAAAGACTGCACCATTGTATACTCAGTAAAATATTTGTAATTTTTCATGTACAATTTGAAATCCAGAGTTTAGAATGCACTAGATGACAAATTGCTGCTGCACCTGATTATCTGGTTCTCTACAGAGAGTCTTCTTACCCATATTGCCAATGAAGAATCTAAATGGGACTAAAGTCACTACTTGAAAATAAAAAGGACATACAAATCTTACAAGAGTTCTGGAGGTGTGCTCTATGGTTCTCGATTCAAGCAAACAGGTGCCACTCTATGAAGTGGTGAAAAATAGTACAAATGTGTGAAGCTCTTTAGGTGGGAAATTACAAGAGAGTTAAATGGCACTGAGCAAGGCACAAAAAGTGCTTTTAAAATAGAAAGAAGGGAACATGCAGAGAACCTCAGTATCTAATTTAATTAATGATTGAGAATGCAAAGGCTCCAACTGGTGAAACATTAGCAGCAGCCATGAATTTCACTGTAGTTCTGTATAACAAGTAATCTTACCTGAATGATTCTCAAAAAAATGTCAACACATCGATTGTATTTTTCATCTGATCCTGTCAATGCTGAGATGACAGGCCCTGCAGGATGCAGTGAGAGATCAATGATGAAAAACAGATGTTTAGTCTTTTCACAATCAAACCTACAAGACCAGGTAAATATGATATTTTCTCCGAGATTCATGCTTCTTTATATCCAAAAAATGCTAATGATACTACTTTTGTGCACGTAAGTTGAGAAGGGTATCTCTTCCTCACTTACAAGACGTCTGATCCCAGGTCAACCATATCACCAAAGTTTAACTTTAAATCTGGTCCCTAATATACTGCTCTTTCCACTGCTATCTGATCACATAGCTAGTTATTTACATCAGCTACATAAACATATGTTTTCCAGCCTTCCACAAAGGAAACTTAATTTAGTCCATGAATTATGAGGAACACTTAAACCTTACACAAAATTTGCTACAATTCACAAGTCAAGAAGAACAATAACTCAAGCAAAGAGTGATAAATTCATACTCAAAGGTTACAAATGCATGTTAGCACTTTACAGTTGGGAGCCAACTTCCACAAACATGTCTCCAAAGACTGCCTTAAACTGACATTTCAATCAGATCACTTAAGTTCTTGCAAAGGAGTTTCAATGCTTGGCTATCATCCAAAACAGTACACCTAACATTAAGTAAACCCCAATCAGATTCACCTATAACTAGTTATCAAAAATGTTAAACTGAAAACAAGTTAATACGGGAGGATGGGAATTTATACAGTCATTATTTTAGTACGTATTAATTACTGTATCTACCAAACACAGGGAAAATTTAAAGCAGAGTATCCTGACAATCCTTTCTCTATGTATATAATAAAATATAAGCAATGCAATTGATCTTTATAATGCCATGTATAATCACAAATTGGGATGCAGATACCCCTAAAATCAAAACAAAAGTAGGATGGAATAGAATTATACAAGTCTATAATGTAACACTTACAAGATCTCTAGGTTAAAGTACAGGTTGATATTTCCCTTGAGAGATGGAAAATAGCCCTGAATACCACGATGAACGTAAAGGAACCTGATAGTTTCCTAAAGCCATGTCATGCAGTCAGAATAAAGATGGAAGTATATCTACAGTAAATTAATAGCCTTGCACATGCACAGCACACTAATTTATTCTGCGTGCTAAATAGCAAATTCCAATTTTACAGATTGCCATGCTACTAGAAATCTTTGAAAAAATCACAAGACTGAGCTAGATAGAACAGGCACCAAGCATTCCCCACAACAGAACATACTACAACTGCACTAGAACTTCATACCACACACAATATAAATCTTTTCATTTATAGACAATTGTGTTTGTTGTCAGAACAAACACAAATATTTTTGTTAAATCCATTATAATGGTGACATTTCATAAACATGTTTATCAGCTTCATTACTAGACAGATAGATTTGATAAGCAAGCATAATGTATTCCAGTTTTCAATTGAAGTACATTAAGAATTTTATGCTAGTGTCAAAGAGATCCAGATACAAAACCAAAAGGCCTACCTAGAAACATGGCCACGAGTGAGAGTCAGAAAAGCAGCCCTTCAATTTCTAATATGTATTGCGTTTTATACCATGACACTGCAGGCTCTGAGGGTCAGAATAATTAAGATCAACAGCAGCTGCAGTGCAACGTGAGAAGCACACTGCCACAGCTCTCACCAGTCCAGCCCAATTACCTGCAGCATTCCAACACTGGACAACTGACAACCATCATACTCCTCACCAAGTCATTAACTCCCACTGGCTTACTGATAAATGTTAAGAAATAAACCAACTTGTCTAAGAAAGACTGCACAGCTGACTGCACCTGCTGCAGGATTCAACAATGAGTCTCAGAGATGTGTGGCAGTTAAATCTTTATAGTTGTTGCTTAACTATATGCTAGAGCTGTGTCCAAAGACAGAGACAGCAATCGGGCACAAGCCCTCTTCACGAATCGCTCTATGTTCCATTTCTAAAGGCCAGTCTGACAAATTCACTAAATCCAACACTTTCTTTCCTGGGCAAAAAGTACTGATCATTGATGAAATAAATTCTGTGGTCATCTACTGAGGACAATATCTAAGTTAATGCAATTAATTAAAGAACAAAGAAGATCAAAGACTATTTGAAAAGATACTGCTTGCCACAGGTTGCACCATTAAGACAAGGGAACACGTGTTTTGTTTACTGCACAAGGGAGAAGAGGAAAATAATTAAGATATTCAGACATTCTCTGTCTATATTTTTTTAATATTAGCACCAAGACCTATGCTCTGCCAGAGATCCATTAAAATTTAGATCTATCTGAAAAATACCTCTGAAGTATTGTTTGGAAATTTTAAACTTCATAAAAGTGCAAAATTAAAATCTTATTTAATTTTCCTTAAATGAATAATTGCTTTACAGAAATCCTGACTTTATCAAAAAACAATGCTGTTATTAGAAGCCCCTTCATGTACCTAAACTTTATAATCTACTGAAAATAGTTTGGTTTTCAATTATATCCCAACCTAGGCAAAAGTAATCACAATGAAAATTTGAAAACTTAAAAATGACATTTCCATCATAACAGCTGTCCTTAATCTGTTCTTTATTTTGCCAACTAAGTGCACATATAGTTAGTCTGTATCATTTATTAACACTAGGCTAACCATTCCAAATTTGTCACAAGTTGTTATAAACCTTTCTATACAAGACAAAGACACAACACTTCCTTGCAAAACAAAGCCCTTTACTATGTCAAAGTTATTTCACTCATTAACATGAAGAAATCTCTACATGTGGAAAAAAATCAGTGCAAAATTTCTACTTGAACTTCTGCTCAAAATTTCTCTAAGCCTACCAAATGAGAAGCTGCTAATGATAGTACACTGGGCAAGTTGGATATGTAACAGTCTCAAGATCCTACCAAGTTACATATTCTATTTCAGCTTCCTTTCAAATGTAAAATACTAAGGATCTGCTGGCTAACAAGCTAACTTTTTTATTCTGTTCCAGTAACCAAGCAACAGACAACTGTCCAACTGAGAATTATCTCTCTGAACAGCTGGCAATCAACACATGGGGGTTTGGTGCTTGGACTTTTTTTTATAGTAGTAAAAAGATCAGTGATTCCAGTAATTACTTTACAAATCTACACAGCTCTAGATTTCACCTCTGAAGTCTCTACCCTTTTAGTAATTTCCTCAGACCCATTATCCCTGAAGTTACTCATGTAAGTAAATGTTTAAAATAGAATCTGAAAATCTTAGATATATACTTATGTAGTCTTCGATTAGCTAATGTCAACACTTCAGAAAAAAATAAAATAGAAGCATCAAGAATAAAAATGAGAAGTACGACAAACCCCTTCATGAAACCATGACAACAGACAGCTAATAACTAAAGTCATTCTCACTGCTAACTCCATTACTCTTTTCTCTTCCCTAGCTGAAAAAACAGTATTTACTTGAACATTATTTCAAGTGTTGATTTTTAAAACATACTTTTCCCTACTAGATTAACATGACAATCTCTTTATTATATAAAGGAAATCATAACAGTGAACAAAGCTTGATATATGATACCTTTTTCCTTCCTAGGAGTCTATAAGAGTAATGAAGCTACAAGCTTATTAATTATAAATTCCTGTTAAGTTGTGTTATTTACACATTCAATGTATTTGAAAGGTTTTTAAGAGTTAGAACAGACTTTTCAGAATGACACTGGCACAAAGATTAGCTAGACTATCTCCCATATTCAAGAATGATTCAAAAAACCCCTGATATTTAAACAGAAAACATCTCAAATATAAATCATTTTGCAAATCATAACACAGCCACACAACACTTTACACACTACCTAAGATGGGAGAGTAAACTCCTACCTTTTATATTCTCTAAACATTTTTATCTCTACTGATTAGGAATCTGCTATAAGAACAACACAATATATTTCTAAAAGCAGTAAATCTTATCCTCATTTAATTATGCTTTTATTAATCTCTATTCTTGACATGATCTTATTTCAGTACATGTATGGCTTCATATTTCAATAAATTGAAAAACACTGACCAAGCTCAAATTCACTCAAGCACCAAGTTCAGACCATGCAAGATCCTGTTGCAAAATAAACAACGTGATGCGACGTAACATTTTGTGCATGTGTGTGCATATGGGAGAGACTGGGGCAGGAACGCAGAGAGAGCGCATGAGAGAAAGAAAGCGAGGGCGTATGCCAGCATTCGCAATGGAAAAATATACATATGTCCCAAGTAGTTTTCAGCTCAACAGTCACTATAATGCAGAATGGAGAAACAGATAAGACAATGACAATTTCATACAACAGAAATAATCTTTTTCTAGATTATTCAAAATAAAACCACACATTAAAATAGCTTCACAGAATAGCCACTTTATTTACGAAGTTTGCTAAATCTGTATTTAAAATTTTGACCAAAACCTACTAGTCAATAAACACCATACCTCTCTGCAGAAAGGTTCAGTACCATTTAGTTTAAAAGTAGGGCATATTTTGCCATTTTAACTTCATTTCTGCTAATCTTGGGGGACAAGCCTGAACAAAAAACAATCTAGGCACAATATCCAAAGTCAAATTGCAGGAGTCCAAACAATTAGAGGAAGTCAGCTGGTAACCTGCAAAGAGAACAGCAAATTGTGTACTCAAAAAATAAGACTGTAGTGGACAGTAATGAATTTATATACTGCTTCCTATTTTGTAAACTAAAATGTTCAGTGCAAAGCTGGTTTTCCTTCAATTTCTTGCAATTAGAGCTGTCATATAATTCTTCAGTTATTATGTCACCTTTTGATGCACAAAAATAATTCCAACAAATCACTCTGCATACTGAAGTCCTATATCACAGAGGGAAAGAAAAAACACTATTAGATCATGGGAACTACTCGCAATTTCTGTATTATCACCAACTTCCTCCTTTCCAAACAGGAACTTACTCACTTTTCTAAAACTTTTTGGAAATACAGAAAAGTTTCACATAAGCTTCAGCAACAGAACATTCCATAGCAAAATATATATTAAACACATTTGTAGTCACAAGCAGAGATAAGGACAAAGTAACACCTATTAGGAAAATAGAATAATTGTTTAAGAAACTTTGTAAGTAAAATAAACCACATCTTCATCTTAGCTATTTCACAAGGTTTGTATTCCCTAATGCTATATGAGCAAGACAGTCTGGAAGAAACCCAAAAGCCATCAGCCCAGGGAATGCCAGGACCTCCGAAAATGCCATGGGCTTGTGATCAGACGCAAACAGAAAGACTAATGAGAGCGAGCCATGCTGGAATCCATTCCCCATCCCTGCTCCATGCTTTAGCAGGCATCGGTCACCAACTTCCTTAAAACACTCACTTACTATACAACGCAATGTGGCTGCAAATTCAAGGCAGACTGCATGAAGTCAAACTCGAACTTCATTTGCACCTGTTACGGTGAAAATGCTTGAGCCTTCCTGCCCCAGTTATTTATTTTATTGCTACTGATCTGAAGGAAGAATATGTCACAAATGTTTTTCTCATGTTAATCTAGCTTGCTAATTTTTATTTTTCAAAGGTTCCTCTGCTACTACTGCTGTATCTTTACAATTTCTTACAGACACAAAAAAAAAAAATGTAATTCTGACTTAATCAGAAAACAAAAGAACTATACTAGAACACTGAACAAAAGATCTAATCTTTGGAGCGTCCTTTCCAAGTGAGTGTAAATAAACTGTAGTAAAATGAAAAGGCTCATAATTTGGTATTTGGAATATTCTTCATAAACACCAATTTTCTGTAACATCCTTGCATATCTGATACCCCCTCATGTATAATGCAGAAAATACATTTCATTTTCATCCATTGACAGTGAATTTAATTTACTATTGCAGTTCTTTATCCCGATTATGTTATTAATTCTGCAATCAGGCTCTTTAGAATGCTTTCATTTCTTCCAAGAATTTTCACAATTCTACACTGATTTTTTTTCCACCCTAACATACCTTTCAAAAGAAAGGACTATTTCTGCCAGCTGTATATATTAAAAAAATATATATAGTAAAAAAGATAAAAGCCTCAAAGGCAACAAGCACCAGTTCATAAGTTGTAACTTTCAACAGGAAAAAAGATCTACATATAGCTCTTCAACCTCTGACATTTAAGCATTATAAACTACATTCATTAAGGAGATGTACAACAGGTGCATTAAAAATTTCCACATCAACAATCATCTTTGTAAATAGACCACAATCTCTCTGTTAATAAAAAATTATCCACTTCTGCCTGACACTAAAGTTTGAGGGCAGGAACGCTAAATGATCCTAACTTAGTTTTCGGTTTACATCTATACATCTTCACTATTGTGTAAAATTCAGTCATCTTGTTAAAGTAAATCAAACACAAAGCAGCTCTTATTTTTCCAACAGAAAAAAAAAGTCAGTATCAGCTAGTCAACTCAATTCAAAATCACCAGTTACTCTTCAAGATAACAAAATCAAAACACAAAAATATCATCTATATTATTATTTTACGTCAGTTTTTTAAAAGTCCTCTAGAACAAAGTTCAATTACAGAATATTAATTTGGTCATCTTTAGGAAAAAAAAAGATTAATCAATTGCAGAAAATAAAATCTTATCTATCATTATGTAAGACTCCCTTTTCAGAAATATTATAAAGGGGAAATGCTAAATCAGACATTTACTGCTGTTATACTCTAATATGGAAAACTTCTTTCTTCTGCATTAATACAGCTAATATAAAATACTAATTTCTTTATTCATCCAAAGTATTTCACTTTTATAATAGAGTTTTCTTCCACCACCATGATAAACATAATATAAAGAATATCTAAAGATCAGCACTTGTCCTCTTTACTTCACTCCAGAGCCAGTGAACAAAGCAGTGAAGAAGAAAGAAGGTACATAATGGATTTTAAGTAAATGGCCCATTCTTTAAGAGGCGGCCTTTCATTTTTACTCATTGTAGCTTAATTGTCATTATAATGTCTGGAAACTTCAAACGAACAATTATTTTTACACCACCTGTCACACTGGTTCCTTAAAGCTACATTTTATTTTTTTAATAAAAATAAAGCAACAACTGATAATGAAAATAATCTTTCACAGAAACATTGTAAGCATCTTTAACCTTATTTCAAGCAGTTAGTGCCAAGTCCATTCCATACACAAAAACAGAGAGAACATTTATATTCACTGTTGCACTTGGTAACATACTTTTCTGAGACGTAATGCTTCCTGCTGCTCTGGAAGCTTAGTAGTCAACATATGAAGCACGCTGACATGTACATACATCCCTTGGGACTTAAAAATAAAGAATTGACTAAGTTTTGCACCTACCTGGGTAAAAATCTTTGGATTTAGACAACTTGATGGTGGCCCCAGTCTCTTTCTGCAACTGAACAATTGTCTGTCCTCCCTTCCCAATTATAGATCCAGCAGCATAACTAGGTATGAGGACCTTTAGAAAATACTGGCCATCCTCTGAAAAATTGAGATATGCATGGTTAATGTGGCTTATAAATGCTCATTTTTTTCTCCCCAAACCCACAAATAAACAAAAGGCTACATCTTTAAACTCCTCCATTAATTCATGCATTTACATTTAACCAGTTGCATCATTCTACAAGACATGTTTAAACTATATGTTTGACCTTTTAAAATATGTACATTTATTCTAAGCAATATAAGTAATACACATAGATCCCCTAAATCAGTAAAGAACAAGAAGAAAATAATCCGTATCATATTTCGAAAGTAGATTTTTTTTCCCCAGTGGTAACCACAGCATGCAGAAATTATCAGACCATTTAAAAAAAATTGCCTGCACAAAAACGTGGATACTGACAACTACAATCTCACTTGAAAATACTGCAAAAGAAATGACAAAACCAAAAAGGAATGAATTGTGAATTCTAATAGGCTATTTGTTTGCCATTAGCAAACACATGAGAACAGCAATTAGCTATTGCCTGCATTTTTCTTAAGTGAGCAAAACGACTACTCTGCTACCAAATAACCCACCCAAAATGTGGGGGTTTATTCCAAGCATTTCAACCACCGCCAAGAAAACAACTCAACATGGTGCGGATGGAATCACTTGCCCAAGTAATCCTGATGTATTCCTTTAGCACTTCTTAAGCGACAATGATCTCTTTTAAGCTCATTAATTAAAGGACACTAAGAAGAATTTTTCCCAATTGATCAAAACCCTAAGACACTTATTTTAAATACACTTAAAAGGTGACGAGATAGACAATACCAGTCCTCTATCCACCACTAGCGTTAAAGCACACAATCGAAACAGGAAAAAATATATAGAATGAATGGAGAAGAGAAAGAAACTCCACAATTGCCAGTGCCCCCACCGCACTGCTAAATCCAGTTACACTGAAGTCTGAGAACCTTTTCGTAACTGGCTCTGAAGAATTGTAAGGCAATGAGGGGTACATTGGCTCCCCAGACTTGGGCTCTCCCCAGTATTTAAGGCAACATCCCATTGGCATGGATACAAAGTACAATACCATGAATCCTGTTTAATAAAGTTGTGGGTTTAAGGGGTTTTTTTAGCCCTCAGAAGAAGGGCCCATCTCACTTCACCTTACTTCTCTGAGACTAAAAGCATCTCAAGAAGTGCCTGTGTGAGACAGTGATGCCCACCCGTATTACCATAGCTGGGGAATAATGTACTATGTACAATCGGACCGCTGCACTCAACATTGGGCAAATGAATTCACCTCTGCCTCGGTGCATTGTTATGACGACTCCAGTGCAAATGGATAAAGGAGATGCTGGTCCCGTTATAACTCATCTCCTCCAGGAAGAACAGGGTGTTAACTAGCGAGTCCCCGCAGCCGAGGAGCGACTCCCCCCCGCCACCAACCAGCCCTCGCCCCCGGCTTGGCAAGGCAAACCACACGCCGTGTACGCGCTGACAATGGAAGTGAGGCCAAGGAGGAGGAAAACGCACGACAAGGCTGAAATTCAACTTGCGACTCCGAGGATGTAGAAGGAGGGAAGAGCGTTTGCCGTCTCCCTCTGGCTGCTCTTTATTTTCGCCCATCGTTAAACGGGCGAGGGACGATAGCTGGGCTGCGGGAGCCCCTTGTGCTCCCTCCTCGACTCGGTAGGGTCACGGCTGTGCAGCCCCAGCGTGGATATTAAATAAAAAGACTGGTAGATGCTGAAAACCGACGCCATTTTGATGAATGATAACATTAGAGAAATGGGAATCTTCAGGGGGGTGGGGGAGGAAGGAGAGGCAGGCAGGCAGGTAGGGAAGCGGAGAGGTGGGTGGGTTGGCGGGGGGGGAGGGAGGGAGGTGACAGAGGATATACCCACCGCCCGTGTTGGTCCTCTTAGTGCTGCCGGCTTCGGGGGGGGCTTCAAGCGGTCTTTTCCGGGAGTCCGGCGGGTCCAGGTCTATGGGAACCCCGGTGTGGGTCCCGTTCTGCTGGATGGGAGCTGCCGCCATCATGTTTGCTGCTGCTCGGAGGAGAATTGTCTCTTCCCTTCTGTGGTGGGGGGGAGGAGGGGGGGCAGGGAGGGAAGGGGGGAGGAGGAGGAGGAGGAGGAGGAGGAAGGGGGAGGAGGAGGAGGAGGAGGAGGAGGAGGGGAGGGGGCTCGTCCCGTTCTCTTGTCCTTTTCGAAAATGTAGAGCTAAGATCGGGATTGTCGAGGATGCTGCGCGCCTTGTTTATCTGGCACCCGGGGGGAGGGAAGGGAAAGGAGGGAGGGAAGCGGGCAGGACTGGGCTGGAGGAGCAGCTGCAGTGCAGTGTCAGGAGGAGATGAGAAGGGAGACAGGGGAACAAGGGGGGCGAAAGGGAGAAAGGGGGAGAGGAGAGGAGGAGGGGAAAGAGTGAAAAGAGTGAGACAGGAGGAGGAGAGGACAGAGTAAGTGGGAGAAGAGAGGAGGGGAGAGAGTGAGTGGGAGAGGAGGGGAGAGAGAACGAGTGAGACTGAATCGGCGGGAAGGGAGGGAGGGAGGTAGGGAGGGGGAGAAGGAGGGAGCAAGCAGTGTAAATGGTGGGCGAGGGAGAGTGGGAGATGATTCACGCTGTTTCTGAGCCCCCTTCCGCCCCTGCCCGCCCTAGTACAGCGCTTGACGCTGCGGCTCAGCTGCCCGCCGCTCCCGCTCTCCCTCACTGTCGGACTCGCGTGCACGGGGGTGGAGAGGGGGATCGCTGCCCGTGTGGTGCGGCGCTGCTTCGATCTCGCCCCAGCACCGCGGGCGGCTGGCTGGCTGGCTGGCTGGCCGGGGGTTGGGGCCACCACCCTTGGCTACACCGCAAAAACCCGAAAGGCAGGAGAGGTTAGCACCGTGGGAGGGGGTGCAAGAACGGGGATGGAAGGGGGGGCTGATAGGGGAGTGGTGTGAGTGTGTGATAAAAAAGAAGGACGGAGCTTCCTCCAAAGACAGGCAGGAGATCTGACCAATCGGGACAAAAGAGAGCGAGGCAGGGATTGGAGCATATCGCCAATCCCGGGTCGCGACTGGAGGAATGGTTGTGGAGGGGCGGGGGCGCTTTAACCTCTGCGGCGGGGGCGGTGGCTGGGCGGGCGTGTGTGGGGGCTGGCTGCTGCCCCGGGAGGGTCCCCGCCGTGATGCGGCGTCACCTGGGTTACACACTGCGCCCTGCAGGCTCGCAGCTGCGTGGGAGGACGGCTGAGCTGGCCCGACGAGGCGGTGGGATAGGGGGAACTCGTCCTCGCTGAGGTTGGCTGCACTACTCGCTCGGCGCGACCCGACCCGGTCGGTGTGGCCGCGGCCCTCCGTCCGTCCATCTGTCCCCGCCGGTCGCCGCGGGAGGCGGGCGGGGGACAAGTGATGTCGCTCTGCATCGGGAGCCTTGGACGCGTCAAGCTGCATCGCGCAGGCTTGTAGAGGAAATAATAAAGATACTATTGTTACGCTGTGACAATCAGTCTAGCTGGAGCTGTGCGGCACAGAGCCGCTTTGCTTACCTAAATATTTTGTAGATAATTCAAACATGTTTCACTGCGGAGAAGGTTATTTCTGCTTACAAATACGAAACTATTCAGGTGGAAGCTTAAGACCTTTTAAGATGCGGGAGGAGGGGGAGGCAGGGCTCTGGGGATTGTCTGCGCATCAGAAGAGCGTTTCTGCTATTTTACTCTGCTATTTATTGACTCGTTGCTTTTGAAAACGACTCTCAAACCGCTGTTGCTGTGGTGGCAGTGGCCAGTACTGGAGTATCAATTCTGTACAAAATTTAGGAACGTGTGTTTATTGCGTTACACAGTGCTCTGTGCTAAATTTGTAGTGGTACGTGTGTGTGCAGCGTGGCTGCTGACTCGATTCCTCCTATTGCGTGAGCTGAAAACCTGGCTGTTTGTGGATGAAATCCAATTTCCATTCTAAGCTCCCTGGGAGACAGCCTTAGTTTTAGTAATCACTTACCATTAATACTGCCCCAAACAATTTTTAGTACTTAAAATACAGATTTCATGTAAAATGTATCTTATAGGACATAACCTCTGCTTATAAATTACATGCCAGATAGGTAATTCATTAAAGGATATTAAACCATACTCACATTAACATCTAAACAGGCTCCTGCCCAAATGCATTCACAAATTAAGAACTCAATCAAGCACTGTTCATAGGTAACTTTTTGAATGACTTCTTTGGGAATTGTGTCCCAGGAATATGATATCCAGATTGCTTGCAGAAGATGAAACAGATGCAGCAGGTTCAGTAATAATTTGATAGCATATATGGACAGTAAAATGATTGTATAGAAAGGGGACTTTCTTACTCATCATATACCCTTTGTATCTAAGATACTCTGAGTCATAATTGCTTAGTTTACTGACTGAAATAAAATTTTAGGCTTCTGTTACCTTGGCAGTTGCTGACACAATTATTGTACAACAAACTGGGGACTGGTTCTAACTCTTTCATTTTCTTTACTAAGTTCCAGCTGAAGAATTTTATTAGTATTTGAGCCAGAAAGATCACGGCATGACTTGTAAATCTCAGATCCAGTTTGTAGGGTCATCAGCACTAAGAGGCCTCTTTTTATTTGTAAACTAAGCAATTGACTTACAGAAAACTTTGAAAAAAAAATAAAACCCCACAATGTTTAAATTAAGACATCTTGAGTCGATTTCCACAGTAGAACTGGATACATTGTAACGCTGCTCTCTTTATCTCACTGAATGTGTCCTATTCATCTGTAACAACACTGAATCAAACAATTTTCTGGTTTTAGACCACTTCTGTTTTACTGTGCCCCCTGCACCAATTTTAATTATGTGACAGATCTGATTGGATTCAGCACCTGCAAGTCCTCCCTTTGGGATCTCCAATTAGCTTATAAAACATTTACTTGATTGCATTCTTGAAACAAAAGTATTGTTTCATGCTAACAGCAGACATATTAAAGTGTAGAATAAAAAAAGGTTTTCATATGATAAGCGGTATGTATTTTGTTTGTGTATCTAGCTTCTATAAGCTTAGAGGAAAAAGTGGTAATCCTGAAACCTAATTTCCTCAGACTCAGCAGATGTCTGTCCTGCCTCAGCCTGTCTTTGCTAACAGCTGTTTCCCAAGTGCCTCCCCTCGTCTCTACAGAATGCCTTTTGTTTAATAATTCCCCACTACGGTATGTTCCATCCCACTTAGACAAGCTTTTTCAACTTTTCTGGTACTATGAGTAGGTTTTTAATGCTTTAATAGACAGTCTCATCTTTGAAGAAGTTAGCCAAAACTATATACCTAGCTTCTCAGTAACAGTTCTACTTAACTAAGCAAATAGCTGCATGTAATAAAAATTTCAACACATATCGATTTAATATTAAGAAAAGTATTCATTATTACAGATATGCTTCAGAATATGCTTTTTTTCTTCTTCATTTGACTGCTTGGAGCAGTGATACTGGAGGTTTAGAGGAGAATATCACACAAAGTGCAGCCCTCTAGTGGCCGAGGTCACAGGGAGTTGAAAGCAAGTTGGGACTTTGTCATGGATGGGAGCAATCAAAGAAACAGCTTTTAGCAAAATGCAGGCAACTGTCTAGCATTGTTCATGGTCTGACGCACAAGTGAAAATAGTTGTGGAGGCCTGTAATACAACCTTGCATCCACTGTCTTGTAATATCTGTGCAGAAAGTACTGATGGGAAATATAAAAAATTATAGTTTTCCTCTTTTTCCAAATATGTAATCTGTTGTTCATCTTTTCTGTTTTAAGCCAGCACCAGATTGGCATACCTAATCAGAGGATTTTCAAGCAGTTGTGGAATCTTGACTCCTTCTGTCATGTCCTACCAGATAAGGTATTCTGTAACTTCAGTATGAGTTTGTTCAGTGATGACATGGACTACAAATCCAATTTTCCAGCTGTGTTTCTAAAATCACTCTTGGTTGGTAGAGGTATGGATGGTAGCATTCAAATTAATCTCTCCCACAGATGTGGAATTTATGTGTAGAAATAAAAGGGATTACAAAGAAGGATAAACCAAAGCAATTATGCCTACATATTAACAAATAGAAATCTGCATAATAACTGGGGTGGAGTTCTAGTAAACAACACTTAATCTGATAAAGTCCACTTTGTGAAACGAGACTCAGTCTCCTGTTTTGTATGGATGTGATATATAGTCCTCTGACTAATAGAACAAACAGTTCATTTTTCCCCTTTTGGAAAATATGACAAGGACCAATAATCATTTGATGAAAAATGGTACCTCTTAAATATCCTGGCTAGGTAAAAGAAAACAGATTCTGTCTTTGTCCAAAATGGTGCCATAACAATTGGCAGTTTTTCATTACTGAACAGTGGCTGTGGTTCATAGTAAACTTTGACTCCATAAAAATTACAGTTAGTGATGAACTTTGAAGTCTCTTTCAAGTTTTTACCTTCTGTCTTCTGTTTATGAAACTTCTCCCTTCTGACAATCTACCAGTTAAACTATTATTATTGTTTATTAAGTTAGCCAATTGTAACTGGTTTAAATACTGCATAATTTCTTCACCAGTAAATATTTTAATTTTCAATGGAAATTCTCCAAGATTCCAGCAATATTAATTTGAGGAAAGTCAAACCCAGGGTTTAGAAAAAAAACCAACTAAACACATATTAGACAAAAAGTGACCTGATTATCTATTTGCTCACATTTATATTGTTTTTATTGTCTGCACCTATATTATATGCATTGCCAAACTAAAAGCCAAGTGTTAATATTTGTACTCTTCACTGGAAAGAGCACAGACAACTGCTACACTTTTTCTGGTTGTAGATCATTGCTGTGTGGTAGCTTTCTTTTTCTGAAAATCTGAGGATGACACTTCAATATCAGTAATAATTTGACCATACTATTTATCATAACGTGAATGTGTTGGCCAAAATTATTTTTCTGGTGATTGAAGGAGAAAGTGTTTGTAGGAAATCAATGTCCATTTCTGCTCCCTCAGCAGAAGGATCACCTGTCTTCTATTCCCACAAAATTCATCAAAATTTACAGTATTTTTTTTACTTTTTTCATTAATACTGAACTCAATTGATCCCAGTTCTTCATTGCTGAATCTATAGGTCAGATTCATAAGGGGTTACCTAAGAATGTATCCAGATCTCAATGTAAAATGAAATGATAGCCACAGAACAAGATAATTTTTCATCTCTCACAAGGAATTGACTATGTGGATCTGGATACCTGAAACTCCAGTGGCTGAACACTTCCCCCAAAAAATCATTTCCATTGTGACCTTTCTGCACAGTAATTTAAAGACCTTTCCTTTCTCAGAATGAAAGAAAATGAAGACCTGATTTCAATTGCCTTCCAAAAATAGTAGTGTCGTCTGTTTCCTTTGCGTCATTGGTTCTCTTAGTATTGTCTGGGTTTTTTGTTTTGGAGTTTTTAGTAGGATTGTGTTTGTGTGTGTTTGTTATTTTGTTTTTACTAGAAAAATACATATTCAGGGTTTAAAACTGGTACAAACTAGGAGTAAGTTCACTGTAATGAAACAATGTAACATCGACATAGCAGGATCTCCTTGTGTAGCTTTCTCGCTTTAAAGTGTTTACTGATTGAGTGCTTCTTGTTACTGTCTTACAAAAGGACAATGGTGAAGCATCTCTTCTACAAATTGAATTCAGCCATCTATTATTCCAGATGCTTCAGACTGTATTCCTTTAACAGTATGATGATCAAGGTATTTTTCAAGGAAGCAGCATACCTGTTACCAATCACTGTTATTATAATTGCTCTAGCTATATTAATATTTTATGCATCATTTTGCCCACCCACTCGCAAGTAAGAGTTATTTCGTGGAGAAGATTCGAAATCTTTCTGGAAAAGGAGTAGAAAGGGGAAAAGGAAACTTTACACCATGGACAAAGAAAAACTAAGAGAGGAAATAAAGACAAAGGTACTGATTTTTCTGTGGTAACCATAATTTGTATTAAATTATATAGCAAAATTTGAGTTGCTCTTATAATTTCCCTAAAATGTATACTACCTGAGGTCATTAAAGACTACTATATCCTACTAAAAATTATACTAGTAAACTCTCCTAGTTAGCCACCAAGAAACTCCATTTTTTCCTGTATAATTTATAACCAATTTTCCAAATACCAAACTATTTCAGCAAAAGTAATTTTTATCAGTATAATACTATTATAATCGTAGAATTTTTGCCAAAGGAAAGGTACAAAAAGTAATATCTCTAATATTATTGAAATAATAATTGTTCCTAGAAGAGATCTAGAGATCTTTAAGAATACTTTTTAAATGCTTACTATATAAAACTGTACATGCCAGTGGATTACAAATTAATTTTCAGCACAGTAGGATTTTAGGAAATAGTTATTGTCTTTAAGAATATTAAGCCACACTGGGATCTTTAACTGATTCTTCCCTGGATTTTAGCAAATACGTTAGAATTTGTTCTTTAAGAAATTTCACTCTACCAACAGAAATTAACGATTCCATTTATATTTCTACTTGCTTGAAATTGATTCCTAAAAAATACTCTTGAATTGGAAAGTCTCCTGGTGGGGTTGGGTAAACAGCTAAAACTTACTGCCAGGATAAATTGTCCAGAATGATTTGGCACATATCCTGAGTGTGCCGTGAAAACACGTATCAGTGTGTCAGCTCCACACAAAGGCTATCTGGCCCCAGAAAAAGCATGGGGATTAGGTATAATGCTGCCTATTTGAGACAAAGGGTATTCCTTAGTGCAGTGAGGTTAAAACAGACAGCTCATCAGTAGTACAAGTCTATCTGACTGAGTTACCATTTTGAGCCAGAAGGAAATGGTGACAGATTATTAATGACTTTTGAGGTTTATTCATCTCATTATTTTGTTTCAGTGAAAGCAGAACTGGAAACATGAAAAGGTACTAAAATGTGAGATAATTTTTACTTTGATTACTTACATTATATAGAATTGCCTTCTTATTTTAATACTAGTCTCAAAATATAACTGATTTTGATTTACATTTCACTAAGATTTGTGAAGTTGATATTTATGTTTGTAAGTGGATGCATGACTAAAATGAATGGAACAATTCACATGCTCTAGAATACAGAAATCCATGGATCTACTGGATGAAAACCTTTCTATTGATTTCAAGGGAGTTTAAGTCATTCAATATGAAATACTTCAGGGAAAAAATAGTGATGAGAGTAAGGAAACTATATAAAAGATATTAACATAGACTGCAATGCTTTAGTGCAATGAGAGAGATTCTTATTACGTCCTGGTGAAGGGCAATTTGAATTAATTTTGCATACAAATATTTAGGGATATGTAATAGGGATATGTATAAAGAATATGTAGGAACATATGATTTATAATTTCTAGCAAATTATGTATAAACAAAATAATAGCAGGTATATAATTTAAAATTTGGCAGTTACAAAAGTGAAAACTAAGGATGCACTTTCCAATAATTAAAAATCAAAAGCTAAGGTGAAAAGCTTTACACAGTCATGCTTTATGTTGATAACAAACAGATCTAAATGTGATGATATACAAAGTTGTACATTAAATATATTAAAAAGCCTGATTATTTTTCCTGCAAATTTTGTGGTGCTTTTTTTTTGGGGGGGGGGGGGGGGTTGGGTTGGGGGTTTTTTGTTTGTTTGTTTGTTTTTGGGGGGGTGGTGTTTGTGGGTTTTTTGGTTTTTTTTAGTATTTTAGACAAGTAGGAACACTTCTGTTTCAAAACTTTTAAAATATTTGTATTTTCCTTTTCATTATTATTTTCATTTAGATCTTTAATCTGTTTCCTCTAGAGCAGAAAAAAATTATATGTTGAAACAGTAGAAATAAAATTACTACAGAACTGAGTCATAGCAAGTAAGATGAATGCCCATAAAAAATGTACAAATCACAAACCAAAAAGAAAAAAAAAACCAGAAACAAGATCATTGTGCTTTAGAAACAATGCTTTCAGATTCATAATGGCTCACAAGAAAGGTATTTATAAGTGGACCTCCTGCCTCTGTCACATGCTGTCATTGCTTTGGATTGACTGCTGTTAGATCGCTGTAATCCCAAGCCCTGGGATCTTGTCCTACATATTTACCCCACTTGATATGCATGTCAGTAACTATTTAAAATGGAAATGAACTCTAATCTTTGTATGTGTTAATAGCAAAGGGGTTTAATCTCCTAAACCTCATATTTACCAAGGATTTTTCTTTTGATTTGGTTTCATTTTCACATGAAGTTTATAAAAAGCTTTGTTCAGTCATATATCTTATATTTGCTGGTTTAGTCACTTAAGTTTGTTTAATGCTTGTCATTTCTTAACTCAATAGGATGTCCTGGCAATACTATTATGGAACAGGTTCATGAATGATAAGAATAGACTAACAACAGCTACTGCTCTACAAATGGCATTTTAGTAATGGCAAGTCTTGGCAACTTTCTTATCTGTAAGGAACTTGTAAGAAGAAAATTACATATTTTAGAAAATAGATGTTACAGATGTAGAAATAATATATGACTGTCATTGACTTCTGAGGTTATATTGTTATGTAGATATGATGCAGAGATTAAAACCCAAATATTATCCAATTAAGAAAAAGTTTGCTAAAACTATCCTTTCCCATTCCACATGAAAACGCATTGTTGTCAACAGATTAAAAATAATGTACTTCTTTTGAAGGTGGTAAGAAAAAATCATCAATATAGTTGAGTTCTAGTCCTCCCTCCTATAAGAAATTTCATATTTGCAGTTCCTTTTACCTCATAAAAATCTTGCATTATGTAGGATCTTTGTGAAAATCACTGTCATTTTCATATTATGACTGTTATCAATAAATTTACATTGTCCACCTACTCCTTGGAACTTGGTTCCATGACCACTTTCCGGGCAAGCCTGTTCCAGTGATCAACTACCCACTCAGTGAAGCACCTTTTCTTATTATCTGGTCTGAGCTTCCCCTGATGGAGCTTCATTCTGTTTCCTCATGTCCTTTCACTGGTCACCAGAGAGCGCAGATCAGCACCTTTCCCTCTACTGATCCTCTTGAGGAAGCTGAAGACTGCAATTACTTCTCTCATCAAGCTCCAACAAACCAAGTGACCTTGGCTGTTTCTCCTTGCCTTTCACCATCTTGGTCAACGTTCTCTGAACCCTCTATAATAGCTTGATGTCGTTCTTACATTGAGGATAATAATCTAAATGCAAACTCACTAGAGGAATTTGTACTGTACTGTCATACAATAAGGATGTTTTTTTCTTAAGATCCTAGTAGAACAGCTAATTCCACCTGGATAGAACCTAATTCTTAGCATAATTTCATTGACATCAGTAGGCTGTCATTAGGAAAGTAGATCTTCCACTTATGAAAGTGTGTTTTAAGTTTATAAAATTTTTACTTTATTGATTGCAAGCTTACTCCTGAAATTAAAGGTGATGTGATGAATATGTCAGCCAATGCAAAAGTGGGTAAAACCCCCCAGTTTTAATATTTGTCATCCATTGTGGAAGGTTATTTCATAGAATCATATAATCGATTGGGTTGGAAAAGACCTCCAAGATCATCGAGTCCAACCCTTGGTCCAACTCTAGTCCATTTACTAGATCATGGCATTCAGTGCCACGTCCAATCTGCGTTTTAAAATCTCTAGGGATGGTGAATCCACCAACTCTCTGGGCAGCCCATTCCAATGCCTGATTACTCTCTCTGTAAAGAATTTTTTTCTGATATCCAACTTAAATTTCCCCTGGCAGAGCTTAAGCCCATGCCCCCTTGTCCTATTGCTGAGTGCCTGGGAGAAAAGACCAGCCCCCACCTGGCTAGAACTTCCCTTCAGGTAGATCTAGACAGTGATGAGGTCACCTCTGAGCCTCCTCTTCTCCAGGCTAAACAACCCCAGCTCCCTCAGCCTCTCCCCATAGGGCTTGTGCTCCAGTCCCTTCACCAGCCTTGTTGCTCTTCTCTGGACTCGCTCCAGCACCTCAATATCCTTTCTGAACTGAGGGGCCCAGAACTGAACACAGTACTCAAGGTGTGGCCTCACCAACGCAGAGTACAGGGGAAGGATCACTTCCCTGGTCCTGCTGGCCACGCTATTTTTGATACAGGCCAGGATCCCATTGGCCTTCTTGGCCACCTGGGCACACTGTTGGCTCATGTTGAGCTTCCTGTCAATTAGTACTCCAAGGTCCCTTTCTGCCTGGCTGCTCTCCAGCCACTCTGTGTCCAGCCTGTAGCGCTGCAGGGGGTTGTTGTGGCCAAAGTGCAGGACCCAGCACTTGGCCTTATTGAACTTCATCCCATTGGAATCAGCCCATCTCTCAAGTCTATCCAGATCCCTCTGCAGAGCCCTCCTGCCTTCCAGGCTGATGATGGACTCAATCCCCTCATCTAAATCATCAATAAAGATGTTAAACAGGACTGGACCCAACACAGACCCCTGGGGAACACCACTGGTGACTGGCCGCCAGCTGGATGCAGCTCCATTCACCAGCACTCTCTGGGCCCAACCCTCCAGCCAGCTCTTAATTCAGGAGAGGGTACACTTGTCCAGGCCATGGGCTAACAGCTTTTCCAGGAGTATATTATGGGAGACAGTGTCAAAGGCCTTGCTGAAGTCCAGATAGATCACATCCACAGCCTTCCCCTCATCTACCAGGTGGATCACCTGATCGTAAAAAGAGATCAGGTTGGCCAGACAGGACCTGCCCCTCCTAAACCCATGCTGGCTGGGTCTAATCCCTTGTCCACCCTGAAGGTGCTGTGTGATTGCACTCAGGATAAACTGCTCCATAACCCTGCCAGGCACGGAGGTCAGGCTGACAGGCCTGTAGTTGCCAGGGCCCTGCTTGCAGCCCTTTTTGTGGATTGGGGTGACAAGTTCAGATTACAAACTGATAAACTAATAATGCATTACACATAAGAAGGCATACATAAAAGATGATATTGCTTAACAAGAACATCATAGTTCTAATCTAACATCCTATACAATCAGTAAAGCTAAATTTTTAATGCAAAATATAAAAGATTTAAAATTCTTAAAGTTAAAATAGGTTAGTTGCACATATTTTTCATTTTAAAGTAAATGCATTAACAGAAATGGGACTGTAAAAGACTATACTTTTAGAATTTATCTAAGTGTAAATAGCATTTGAATTGTATTTCCAGCATAATTTACTATTTTATATAAACTCTCCTTGCCAATCCCTCAAATTATTTTATTGTGCTTTTTAAAGAATTTAACATTTTAGGAAGGTGAAACATCTGGTACAACTTTTAACAATTTAAGAAAATACAGAGAAGGTGATGAACTTAGAAAATGAATTTTGAGGGGCTTTTGTCTTGGTTTGAGGGGAAAAATCAAAATGTTTACCCACAAGCGGAGGAGGGGGGTTTTCCTCCACAATAATCATGCCACTCTTTATCAAATTTAAGAAAAGGAACTTTAATCAGACAATGGATAAAAGAAGGATAACTGTTCTTAACTGAGATATCTAGATAGATAGATAGATAGATAGATAGATAGATAGATAGATAGATAGATAGATAGATAGATAGAGATAGAGATAGATATAGATAGATATAGATATATGTAAACAGACCAGAGCAAACTGCTTCCCCAACACCACAAGAGAAACACAACAAAAACTCCCAAAACCAGCAGGTTTCCTCCTGGAGAAAAGTTATACTTATGGGCAGTATCAGTGTCACAGCCCGGCTGGCAGCAGGGTGAGCTCCCAGATGAATTCTGCCTCTCCCTCTGTGTCTCTTGTCCCAAATGAAAAAGGAAAACTGGAAGCGGGGAACCGCTGTGTGTCCTGGAAAACCAGCTGCAAGGTCTCTCTCCCAGGTCACTGCCCCAGCTGGAGCGGGCAGGCCGTGATGCTGCAAGTGGCAGTGAGACTGGAGCAAAGACTGGGACCCCAAATGCAGGAACCAGGAGAACAGCTGTGGCAAAGAGAAAAGAAGTGGCTCACCAAGAAGCAACAGCACCAGCCAGCAGCAACGACAAGCAGCCAGGAGAAGCCAGGTGCAGCCAGAAAACGGCTTCTCCTCTACCCCAGCGCGCGCGCGCGCACACACACACACACACACACACACACACACACAAGTGCCTGCGCGCTCCTGCATTCCGCCCAGCTAAAATAAATGGAAAGTCCCCAAAAACAAAAGAGACAGCCTGCCCCCCACCCAACCAATCAAGAAGATGGTAGCAGTTAACTACTTCTTTTTGTTAACTAATGCCATGGGCAGTTAATGGCAGGGGAGAGAATTTACATAATAATTCCAAACTACAATACTTGTTTAGTTGTTAGTGTCTAACTGTACTAGTGATAATTTAGGCAGTAACCACATGTAGTTCAGCCAAATTCAAAGATATTATTCTGTATCAATGCCTGAAAGATATTGTTCTGTTATACAAATGTCTATTCACTTGAGTAGTCTTTATTCATATACATGATTGTGTTCAAGACAATTTTTTACAATTATTCAAAACAGTGTGCTGCAAAAAGAGTATTTTCTCTTTTCTTGTGTTTTTGCGCAATTTTCTATACAGGAATATATTCTGAAGAAAGTATTCCAAATTGATTATTATGTACAGTAATAAATGTCTGTAAAATATTTTGGTGCTTGTATTCCTATTTCTACAACAGCATACGTTATTGATCATTATACTTTGAAACTTCATGGTTCTTGAAATAGTGGTTTGTTGACCAGATTTCTTAGATGATGTTATGGGTTTAGCCAGGTGGGCCTAAACTTAGGTTTTAAAGTTCAGCTAGGCCTAGGATTGTCAGCTGATTTGAGCTGGGCTGAGCTAGCTAACAGCTGACTCCTTCTAGCCAATAATATTGTATTCCATACCATATTGCGTCATCTCAAAAGGGGTAAGAGCTGGTGTGTGGGTGTGGCTTAGTGCAGTTGCTTCACAACTGTGGTGCCAGCAAGACACTCTGCTGTCCCAGGAGGGATGGGGAGGTCCAAGCCCAGAGCACCGGCTTAACATCATGTTATCTGAGGGAAGTAAAATGTTTGTTCTTAGCTTTTCTCTCTGCTTAAGTCTGTCTCTGAAGAACCAACTTCTCTAGAATGATTTGTAGTTAAAATGGTAGAATTTGTGTTTACTGGGAAGTGGGAAGTTATTTCTTGTTATACATAACTTGTGTAAGTGTGTGTTATATTGTAGTTTCCTCCTAATTTTCTCTTTTCTGTATAAATACATGTAGTTAGTTTCAGCATAGACCTGGCTTTGGAAGTTTTTTTTTTTCCCTCTCTCCCTCTTCTTTTCCCCTTAGCTGGTTGGGGGGAGGAGGAACCCTTTTCACCCTGTCCTGGACAGTTGGCGTTTTGCCAGCTCAGCCCAGCACAGATAATTGGTGCATTGGCCGGGAAACGAAGGACACTAGTAAGTGTCCCAGAAGGTTGGCGGGGTTCCCAGGAGCTTTGTTATAGAAACATTCCTTGATATCTGCATTGCTTGGGTACATCTAATATAAACAATGGTCTCTTGCTACTGGATACTCGTCTCATCCCTTGTACTAACTGTTTTTGTGAGTTCAGACAGCTCAACTCGTACCTGCTGTGAATGCAGCCACTGCAAGGAGAAGCCTCACAGCCAAGGCAAGCTGTCTGTCTCTCCTGCCTCACCTCAACAGAGAGCAAACCCCAAGCGTGAGTCACATGGTGACCTGTCGTCCTTCCTGTGTGATCAGGGGAAAGGCATGAGGAGGTGGGACAGTGCATCTACTTCTGTGCTTGAAGTCCAAGTATGGAAATCAAAACGTAAGAAAGCTGGTAAAAAGCTGTCCACATGTTGAAGCAGAGATCCCAGAACAGAGCCAAGAACAGCAATTAAGTCGCCCTGCCTCCAGCCGAGAGAAGGAGGAGAACGACCAAGTCTACTGGACATTGCTGAACCAGAAAACTAGCCAAGACTGTACCTCTACACTGACTTGTAGATGACAGCCAGTGCCCCTCTGAGGGTGGCTGGACCGATAAAAGAAGATTATTTGAAGCATAGAGAGGCTCATGTGGGCTGTTGGTGTGTGGCAGGACACCGCTGCTTGAGTAGAATCTGTAGAGATTCATCACGTGGATGCTCATGTGCCCAAAGGCTGAGCTAATGAAGGAACATCACATCTGGACTAGCATAAGGGAGAGTTGTTCCTGGCTCAATGGGCCCATGATGCCTCAGGCCCACCTGCAGGTGGATGAGGCCAAGGGGTGGATTTAACCATGGACATTATTTCCCAGGTTATCCGCTATTGTGAAACACCTGAGAAGGGGATAGAGGCCCCAGTGTTGGGATGGAGACCCCTGAGAAGGGGATGGAGACCCCAGTGTGGGGATAGTGACCCCTGAAAAGGGAATAGTGCCCCCAGTGTGGGGATGGTGACCTTAATGAGGGTATAGTGACCCCTGAGAAGGGGATGGGATGATCCCAATGTGTGCCTCAAGGACATTTAACCTTGAGAAAAAAAAAGGTAACTTGCATTTCGAGTTCTGTTTTGCAGGACATAGACCATCAGATGAAGAAGACCTGAGCTGAACTGGTGTTGGTGTCCAATGATGAACTGTTTTTTTCCTGCCTGAAGTACCTACCCCATCCTAATGGACTATTGCCTACAATATGGAGGGGTGGAAGATGGCCCTGGAAAGAGCAAAGACTGTTTAAGCACGGGAATAGATAGATCTAAGATATGAGTGATGTAATATGGTATGGAATAAGGGGTGGAATATGTTATGGGTTTAGCCAGGTGGGCCTAAACTTAGGTTTTAAAGTTCAGCTAGGCCTAGGATTGTCAGCTGATTTGAGCTGGGCTGAGCTAGCTAACAGCTGACTCCTTCTAGCCAATAATATTGTATTCCATACCATATTGCGTCATCTCAAAAGGGGTAAGAGCTGGTGTGTGGGTGTGGCTTAGTGCAGTTGCTTCACAACTGTGGTACCAGCAAGACACTCTGCTGTCCCAGGAGGGATGGGGAGGCCCAAGCCCAGAGCACCGGCTTAACATTATGTTATCTGAGGGAAGTAAAATGTTTGTTCTTAGCTTTTCTCTCTGCTTAAGTCTGTCTCTGAAGAACCAACTTCTCTAGAATGATTTGTAGTTAAAATGGTAGAATTTGTGTTTACTGGGAAGTGGGAAGTTATTTCTTGTTATACATAACTTGTGTAAGTGTGTGTTATATTGTAGTTTCCTCCTAATTTTCTCTTTTCTGTATAAATACATGTAGTTAGTTTCAGCATAGACCTGGCTTTGGAAGTTTTTTTTTTTTCCCTCTCTCCCTCTTCTTTTCCCCTTAGCTGGTTGGGGGGAGGAGGAACCCTTTTCACCCTGTCCTGGACAGTTGGCGTTTTGCCAGCTCAGCCCAGGACAGATGAATATTACTTTGCAAACGTATAAAAATACCAATACCTCCAACTTCTGTATGTGTCAACTCTGACTGAAAATATTGTGTTAACTGTCTTTTGGACTGTGTGGGCAAATTATTCATTATTGCGTTGTCATACCGTGGAGAAACTAGATTGCACTATCTCCAAAGATTATGCATTACATAAAAATGGTTGAAAGCCATTCTCTCATCATTACAATTGTCACATTAGTGAAAGAGACAGTCATCAATCTGCAAACATTTTATTTCTTTAGAACCTCTAAGATTTCCCAGGAGAATAAGTCATATAATCAAACTAAAATGCTTAGTGTAATCAATTCTGCAACACTGAACTACATTCCCTGGAAAGTAATTTATGACAGAATTAACTGTGCTTATGTTATTCAGTGTCATTTACATACCTCAGTAAAATACATGATGATGGCAGGCATCGGTCATGGAAGTTTGAACTTCTTTTATTGTGATTATTTTCAATATTCAGTTTGATGAAATAAACCTTTGGTGTAAATCCGATCATCTGAAAATGAAGTTAAAAACTGTAATTACTTTATGAAAATGGAGAATTATTTCACCTGTATTTGGTGAATTTCAAAGTTTTATTAACATATTTAAGATTTGAATTTTATTTAAATATTCAAAACCTTTAAAATAAAAGAAAAATAGATCATCTATTAAAGTACAAGTATGCGCATATATACATGTTTATACATGTGTACCTACAAATAAATCACATGCATATGAATGATGTACACACCTTGTGTATGTGTGTGTATAGGTATATATATGTTTATTAATGTGTTCATACATAAAATCACACAGCAATTTTGAGCCCTCTAGTGGTTAGAAACCTCTCAGTGAAGAAACCATTAATCTAATCCTAAGTATACCCACTTAACAGGCAAATGTCTAAATTCTCCAGCACTATGATGCCTTTATATAAGTTCAGGATAGCTCCCTGCAGTTGGTGGGGATCTGTAGGTATGAGTATAAATAACAACATGATCTGCAAATTAAGTTATTGTTTCCAGCATGGTAACTTTTCTTCTTTTTCTCTGTTGAAAATAGAGCTATTGTGTACTCTTTCGACACGTTGTTAATCATTTGTGATATTCATTTAGAAAGCAATAACTTTGTGACACAAATGCTGTCAAATAAATGAGAAATGTTTTCAAACACAGCATCTGCATTCTCAGCCTCATATTATATACTTACCCAAGTAATTATTACAGGGAAAAAAGAAGAAAAATATGCATTTCAAATTGGGAAGTGTTTCATCATATATAACTTCAGCCATCTAAAAGCTAGATTTATAGATTAAACTGGTTGTTTGCACTCACCTTGCTGTCACTGAAGGGTTTTAGAACTAGTTGTCTTGTAAAGATGCCTTGGAAAGCTGTAAGATAGGTGAAACATTCATTTCTCAAGCATACCTAGCAAGCTAACTTGGAACAAATGTTTTCCTTTTCATAAGGCTAACAAAAATTTATATAAAAAGCCTAGATTTGAACATGACTAAATAACAGAATAATAAATACTCTTATTTATAGCAATATTTATAACATACAATGCATAAGAGAATATTAGATATAATAAAATACTAATGCATATGTGTATTATAAGATATTAATAAATAACATATATCTTAGACTAATTTACTACATGGGGAAACCATTCTGTGGGATTTATACACTTTGAAGTAACCCCATAATATTTGAAAGGTTGGTTTTTTTCTGGTGCAGGATGGATTTGATGGGGTCTGGAGATCACACGTGCTTTAATTTTGTTCGATTTGAACATTTGGTCTGGATGACCATCCATTGCTGAGACCTTATGAGTTCTGCAACTGACCTATTTCTTCAAAGATTAACACTTTAATGAGAATCTTGTCCCTGCAGGAACAAGAGAGCACACCTATTCAATGTGGTAATATTTCTAAGCCCTTTTCACAGAGAAATCTCACCAGAACCTTAACTATAGTATTCATTACCTCTGTCCAGAGTCCTATAATCATGAAACTTGTTGACTCTCAAGAATGGTGACAGTTTAATTGATATGGACTTTTACCTGAGATGAATAACAGTGTTTCTGGAATTATTTCATTAAAAAACATAGTATATTAATTTATGAATGTAATTGGTTATGTGACAAGAGGTTAGGACAGGAAAATTGCAGAAATCATAAGCAATTAAGTCTCATTTTAAAAAATAAAGCAACAATTTTACTTCCGGTGTGTTAAAGTCATTTTTATATACTGTTATTCAATTGCCTGCTTGTTTATTTTTAATATCTATAAAAGTTCCATATATGCATGATACATTGGATGCATGCAAATTTGAAAAGCTAGATTTTATTTTTTTTATACAAGAACATTTAGGTAAAACATAATTTTTTGTGTGTGAGTGTGTGATAACAGTCCACCACAGGCAGGTAGTGTAGCATAAGTTTGCAATATAGTTCCAGCATGCAAGAGTATGATTATCACAAAACCTGGAGTAGAGTTATACCTTATAGAAGAAAACACTGGTGACTTCAAAACAGTGAAAAAAATTACAGAATCACAGAATGGGTTAAGGTTGGAAGGGACCACAGTTGGTCATCTGGTCAAATCTCCCTGCTCAAGCATCATCCTCATCCTAGAGAACATTGCACAGGATTGTGTCCAGACAGTCCTTGAATATCTCCAGTGAGGAATACTCCACACCCCCTCTGAGCCATCTGTTCTGGGGCTCATTCACGCACACAGAGAAGTTGTTATTCTCATATTCAGGTGGAACTTCCTGTGCATCAGTTTCTGCCTATTGCCTCTTGTCTTATTCCTTGTCACTAGTGAAAAGGGCCTACAGACCATAACACTAAACAGTACGATGTGACTTGAAATGTTGAGGGAAAAAATGAATTTTACATTAAGGCACTGTACTTTTCTTGTTTAGAAATCCATTTTCTAGTAGAAATTAAAGAGTCAAGAAAATAATACAATTTATCAGTGTTATACCTGGGATAAACAATCTTAAATTCATGCTTCACAAAATCAGATGTTATTGCTTAGTTAGGAAATCTTTATAACAACAGTATATGATGCCTGGCTAAAAGTGTTAGTAGACAAAATAATTTTAATTTTCTCCAAGAAGGCATAGCAACTGCTTTAGCATGGCTAGAATATAATGATGAGGTTTTATGGGGTGCTTAAACTATTAAGAGTTCCTGATTCAAATGGGTTACTGAATGGCAGTCCAGTGAAAGAGGAAATTAAATTTAAAGATTGCTGGTACAAAGTCATCAACCAAGTTGTACTTCCCAAACTTTTAAAGCTGACATCACTGTTGTCCTTCCTGCATCTTGCAAGTATTGCATCAGATCTAAAATAGACCAAAATACTATCCATTGATTTGTCACAGAGAACAACAGTCTCTGTGTGTGGACAATCATACTTCATTGGCCACCCAAAATAAAATATTTTTAACATCTTAAATAGTTAGCTTAAAAATCTGCCACCAAGTAACCATGGCTGAGAATATAAGCACTGTATACTAGAGAAAAAAAGACAAAGTCTACAAAAATCTATATTTTTGTTGCCAACCTTTAATATGTACTCTATTTTAAAATTTCTGTCACATGTTTGAAAGATATATTCAAGGCAACAGCTAAACAAAACTTTCAACATGAAGTTGAATAATAAGTCTGGGAAAGGCCAGTTTGTTGGACTTCCTGTGGCCCTATGATTTAGGTAATAAGTGCTGGAGTAGGTGTTCAAAAATATCCCCCTTCTTTTCCCTTTGTTGGGAAACAAATGATAGCCCAGAAGGCAACTGAGACATAGACTGCCTCTGCTGTCTGATGTCATTACTATTGTCCAGTAAGGCTAGCAAGGTAACAGCAGCAACATCAGATTTATGAGGTAGGACATAAGTTTCATAGAATATCTACAGCCTCTACTATTAAATAGGGTCAGGACTTGATCTGAAGAAGGACTTGAAACTGAATGCATTTCAAAGGGATTGCTAATATGCTTTTTTTACTATCAGAACTTACATGATAGTATGAAGAATCATAAATAATATGAAACACCTCACTTTATGCTCCAAAACAATTGCTGTCTAAGATTAGGAGAGGATTCCTTTGTGGATATTACCTAATTATAAACTAGCTGTACCTTCCTTAAGAAACTGGTTCTTCATTATCAGCAGTGGGATAATAGTTTTGGTGGACTGCGGTTCACTTCTGCTGTTTCAATTTCTGCATGTCGCTAAGGGGTAGGAAAGGCCATTTAAGTTTCAAAAAGAAAAAAAGAGGAAAAGGTTCCCAAATAAAAAGATGTTTCTGCACTGAATTCTTGTGTCACATCTATAGGTCTCTTTCTTTGATATTCAATAACTGAGTTGTCAGACTTTTTTATGAAACCTTTTTGTACCTTATTTATAGTTGTGCAGAAGTAATCCTGTAACAACACAGGGGAATCTTGTAAAAAATATTCAAAAACCTTATCACTAAAAAAACAGTGAATAACATTGTGTAAAATAATCATAGGATCATAGAATGGCTTAGGTTGGAAGGAGCCTTAAAGATCATCGGGTTCCAACCCCCTTGCTGTGAACAGGGACACCTTCCACCAGACCATATCGCTCAGAGCTCTGTTCAACCTGTCATTAAACACTTCCAGGAGTGGGGCATCCACTGCTTCCCTGGGAACTTGTTACAGTGCCGGACCACCCTCACAGTAAAAATTATTTTTCTTAATACCTAATCTAAACCTACTTTCTTTCAGTTTGAAGCCCTTCCCCCTTCTTGTCACTACATGCTCTTGTAAAATGTTCTCCATGTTTCCTGTAGGCTCCCTTTAGATACTGGAAGGCCTCAATTAGGTCACCCAAAGCCTTCTCTTTTCCAGGCTGAACAAATCCAATTCTCTGAGCCTTTTCTCATAGGAGAACATTCTTATAATGTCATTTAGAATACACCCGCTTAACTTTTCGTTATAAGTTTATGTGTACATGCTTATTTGTAATGATATAGACTCAGTAACCATTCAATTTATGTATTTTTATATGCTTTATATTTATAAAAAAAATAATTTATTATTTAGCCTGTCATCACAGCTCATCATTTGAACATTATTTTATCAAACTAAGACAAAATTCTTCATGGATGTATCCTGAGTGAAAAGTTTGAAAACAACCAGCTTTGTGAGGGAAAAATAATCAATTTGGTTTTGGTGGTTTTGTTTTTGGTTGTTGTTTGTAGGGGTTTGTTGTTGTGGATTTTGGTTTGCTTTTGGGGTTTTTGTTGTTGTTATTTTTTGGTTTGGTTTGGTTTTTATGTATGTTCTCCAGCATTTCCCATCTCCATTCCCCCTTACTATCCATTCAAAAATTTTGTTAGCCCTCTTTTCACAGACACACAGAAATTTTAGATTGAGAATGTGGTCTATCCTCCACTCTTCTGCCCCACCTATCTCTCTTGAAGAGCTTGTAACCGTTCAACAGAGCATTTCAGTCACAGGTCTCATTCCACCATGTTTCACTTATGCCAATGATGTCAAATCTCTGGAGCTGGGACAAAACTTTGAGCTCCTCGTTTGTTCCTCATGATGTGTGCATTGGTGTAGAAGCAGTCCAGGTGTGGTATACTGTAGCCAACATTTCTTGAGGCAGGTTGAGGGATCAATTTCATGAGCACTTGTTTTCTCAAGTTTCAAAAGATCATCCCATTGCTCATCACTGGTGAGCCTGGTCACTTTTATGACAAGGTAAGCCATTAATTTCATCAAGGGAAGCCAGCTGATTCTGTGGCTATTCAGCATATTCTGTGATTCTGCGAATACATAAAATCTAGTTCTAGTCATTATTTTAAGAGGCCTTTGATATTCTGTAGATACAAAGGCCTTTCTTCAGTTCATAATACATTTCTCTTCATTTGGACATATTAAATAAATTTTTCTGAATTTTAACAATTGTAATCACTTGATTTATGTCACCATAATTGTAATAAATCCATTATTTTTAGTAGCCTACTAACCTTAAGATAATTTTCAAACTGTATACAATATACACTGATAAAGGTACATACTTTTTAACAACTTTCATAACTTTTACCCCTTAGTTCCTGGTGGAAATAAGAATTATCACATATCAAATCTAAACAAGTTAAAATAGTTCCCTTTTTTTCTTGAGTTACTTTTGCATACAATTTATGCATAACCTTTTCTTTGTTTAAGGATCCATAAACTGAGCTGTGAGGGCCATAGAAATATAGGTAGAGAGAGGTTAGAACTGGAACAAGGAAAGGTATCCAAAAGATTCCGGATATCAATATCAAACCAACAGTTTCTGATATCACTGGGCCATACCTGTAAATTTCATAACATGCAAGTATTTGATTCAAAATAAATTTTCAACAAAAACCAAAAACAACATAAAAAAGAGCTATCTCTTATATATTAAAATCTCTAGTTCATTACCAGCAAAGTTCCAAATGAACAAATCCATTCATATACATGAAATGATGGTTGCCATAGTTTGTGATTCTGTGTTACATCCTTTTCTGGATAATGGGAAAATATTTCCAAATCTCACTATTTCCCAGTTTTCCAAGATAAGTTAAAAATTGGCAATGATTCATTAGTTCCGTTGAGACTTCTGAGAATAAATTACTTAGCTAGTTCATTCGAAACTATAGAACATTCTCCAATAGAAACAGATGTTGTCTTATCAGTGCTTTTTTCCAGATAGTAAATGTGTTTCTATCAACATTTTAATGATTTGGCCCTAAACCAGCCATTATCTCAGCTTTTCTTACTCTGAATGAATTTATAGCTTTTCAGAGAAAGATACAACACAATGTACAACTCTCCTTTTTCCCAGTAGATAATTTTGTAATCTTATAGCTCGAATGGAATAAAAACACCCACCAAGTTGTTTACATGTTTCTTTCCTAAACTTAGTTTTTTCTAGGAGTCCCCCTCCCTTTCACTGTTCTGTCTTCTATGGGACTTTCTTTCCCATCTGAGCTTGTAAGATGTCAGAGTACCTCTTCTAAAAGAAAAGGTCACCTTTTTTTCTTTTTATCAGATAATGCAGAAATATACACTGAAAAGTCTATATTCTTAACTGTTCTCTGCAATGCTGGAGAGTTCTTGTCATCTATGACTTGATTAGACAAATACACTGTTAATATTTTCAGGATAGACTACCTTAGATTGGGAGAAAGAACTCAGAGAAGATACTTTCTTAACCAGAAATGTTGTCTAGGAAGTAAAAACTGGGAGTAAAATTTATATTTTAGACTGGTGCTTTGGCAGCAAGTAATTTTTAGTATGGGATATTTCGAAATCTGAGAAACATTCTTTGGCGATATTACATATTTTAGAGACTCCTTGTGTTGACAATGTTTGGTTGATACTCGTATATTTGTTTGGATGTTTTTGTTGGCAACTCTAAAGTCCAGAATTATTTCTGCTGTCAACAGCAGAATCACAATAGTAATGCCTAAACATTGATTTTTTTATTATTGTTTCCTCCCCTACTCCTAAAATAGATACAGAAACAGCACACCAATTCTGGGCAAGCAAATCAACTGATTTTTCCAGAAAGTTCTCAGTTCCATAGTGGCTTCACTGGCTATAATCAATGATTCTTCAAGAATTAACTAACTAATTTGCAAATAAAAACTAAGGAAACTTGTGACTAAGTCTGGGAAGAGAAGAAATGGGATCACATAGGATAAAAATGTGAAATGGAAGAAAGAGTAGTGGAGTAAGAGTGCTGTGTGATTGGAAAGTGAAAGAGGAGAGATGGAAAGCATTTAGCGAAATGACTGTTGTCAGCTAACCTGTAAAATTCTGAAATCAGCAGACACTGAGTAAACTGAGCAAAGAGAAGGGGCAAATTATGCAGAGAAAGGAGTAGCATTGGAAGGCAAACTGGGATGAGAAAACTTTGGGAGGCTTGATAGAGAAACAAAGAGAGAGGAGTACAAAGACCAGAGCAAGAACAAAAGAAACTGAGTTTGAATGGAGAAAATAAGTAAACACAGATATTATCAACCTAATACTTATTGTTACATTGTTACTTAAACACACAAAAATGTGATTGCCTTTGAAGCTTCATTATCCAGTTTCATGATAAGGAAAATAGATACAAAATTACTTTTAAAATAATACATTAAAATGATGGGTTTTCTAAGGCCTTGAGCAACCCAGTTTAGTAGTCGATGTTCCTGTCTATGACATGGGGGGTTGGGACTAGATGATCTTTAAGGCCTCTTCTAATCCTTAACATTCTAATATTCTATAATATTAGGACTGCAAGCTTAAACATCAGATCTTGTCTAGATTACAGATGTGACCTATGAAACTTATACGAAGTTTACGTTCCACACTCCCCCAAACCAAAATACGGTGATACTACCTTTGACTAGATCATGTTGTTCTGCTCTTTACACCGAAAACAACTCAGTCAGGTGATCAGGGGATTGCATGTATAGATTAAACTAAACTTAAAATACATAAACCAACTTATACCACTGAAATAGTTTCTTCAGGCCTACCAAAAAATTACATGAAATATGAACTACTATACTTAGGGCTTCTACAGTCTCAAATCTAAGTGTATTTTCTTAATTATTTACATCTAAATTAATTACTAAGTTGAAATAAAATAAAATAATATCTCAGAGAACTGTAAATTACACTTAGACTTTTGAAAACTCCAAATGAGACAAACTTTCTACTGAGAAATTAGAATAACTTAAGAGGTATACTTTCCAATCCCAGAAAATCTCATACATTTATTTTATATAAGAGCAATTAAAGTTATTTCAAAGTATATGAGTGCTTTAAAGCTCTTTATATTCATTTCATACTGATTTACCATGATTATTGCTGATGTATTAAATTAATTTAATTAATTTTATTATGAGAAAACTTTTTTAAAAATTACACTAGTCAAAGTTAGTTCAAAACATCTTAATATGATTCTTTAAGAAAATTTAAACTAACTGAGGCAATTGCTTCACCTTCCTGCAATGGAATGAAATAGTGCATCATTGCTCTTAAGTTAGAATTTGAATGCCTAATAATACACCAGATATATACGATGTACTAAGTGTAATTTTAGTTTTAATTTTTATGACTCAATTCTCTCCATAAAGGTCAATTTTAAGTTATTGTAATTTTAAAAATAGCTAAAGCCTCTAATTTTAGACCTATGTAGGTAAGCTGTTGGCCTGGGTTCTTCACTTAGTCCAGCTTTAAAGGTCTGTCTTTAAATATGATTTGGATCATATGTAAAATACTTTCATTCTAAGTCTTCAGGAATATTTGTCTATGCACAGCACTAGAAGGAATTAAAAGGAAAAAGACATGATGCTGTGTGTATAGAAGTGAACAAATAATGATAGACACACAAGACATTGGCCCAGGTACATAGAAAGAATTACTTGATGCAAGCAGCGAAGTTTAATTAGGCTGTAAATTTTAGCAATTTAAGTCAGCTGGGACCTGCCCTTCAGTAACTTAGACCACAAGGGTAATCTTTACTAACGTTTCCACTTACTAGACAGCTGCTGCCAGTATTCATCACTTCACAGTTAGTCGAGCCAATTTCTAGGACCTCGCATATAAGAAAGGCTACTGAAAGCTGTAACCCTGTTTTCCTCTTCTTTAGATGTGGCCTTTTCATCTGCTTTAGCTCTATTCAAACTGCCAGGACGTGACAATGTGTGCAGCAGTCTAACCCATCCAGCAAGATGTGGCTATAGGGATGATAAAAATACCTACCATTTGCATTTTGACACCATAAGAAATACTCTATTCCACTTCCAAAGAAAGTGAAGGTGCAGTACCCATATAATTGTAATTTGTAAATAGCAGAGTAATCATTACTAACAGTAACTGTAATAATAATTCTATAACAGCTACATCAGAAAGAAAGGGCTAGTCTGATGATGAAGCTTTTTGCTACCTTTTCCTTGTACTGAAGAAATTAAAAACTAAACACTAAAGAAGAGAAAATAAGGATGTTATATTTGGACACTTCTTGACAGTTTTGCTACATATTCTACTCTTATTATTTGAGTGAGCAAAGTAATGGCTGCACAGTGCCTACATTAGCCCCTATATTGATGTTCAGTCTTTTTTGGTTTTGTATGATCTCTTACTAGTCCCATCTATCTCTGCTGCTACAAGAGCCTATAAGATGCTTGAAACACAGCATCTATAGTAAACTATGAATAAGAGAAGTTATATTTCAAAGAATAAAGCAAATAAGAAATGTTCTTGTTTTCTATTTATCATTAAAATGAAGCTTAACAAATTATTTTGATAGGCTTGTGAGTAGAAGCCAAAGATGTAGTTTAGCAACCCTCAGTTGAGAAATTAGGCTGCAATGATGTTAAAAATAAATAAATAAAAAAATCTTTAATCCCTAGTGTTTTAAAACTACATTGAACTGTCTAAAATGAAATGAAACAATAATAATCTGTGAAAAGTTAAAAATTATTCAAAACCGGTTCTAAAAATTTCCTATCTCTTAGGACAGAATGTAAATAACTGTAAGCAGATTTACCTGCTCCATTCCTGAAAATAAAATCAGATTTTAAGTGTTTCTAGAGAGCACAGAGTTTGCTATTTGGAAGTCTTCAGTGGGTAAATCTCATAGTATTTTTAATTTCCCTTTGCCATTGTAGGGAATTGCTCCTTTTCTCTCCCCCTACCCTGGGAGGGATCTTTCTCTCCTTTTCTATTAAAAAAAAATTAAAACTTGAACCAGGAAGTGTGTGAAGGAGGGAAGAAATAAAATCTAAGAAAAGTAAAAAGTTTCAAGGCAACTGGAAATTGACAAATACATGTCAGAGCAGAAAGGGGTGGCAGTTTGCCAACCAGCTGTAAAAACTAATTCAGCTTTAGATAAAGAGATTTTCAAGGGGAAAAGGACAAGAAAACTTCAGAAAAAAGAAGACTAAAGGAGCGAAGAATAAATCCTTAGAGCTGTGTTAAAGAAGAAACATAGGCAGTGCTTTGTTATTTTAACTGGAGAACTGCAAGAGGGGCTTTTCATTGAGACTTTGAATAGCACCAAAGAAACAGCCAGAATAAAGTGGAAGCACTAGAGGTTTCCTTAATGCAGTAGCTATAGACCAGCCCTCCAAAAGGGATTTAAAGATAAGCTTTTCTAGACAAATAGAAATTATTAATGTCAGTAAAAGTTTTCTTCACCAATATATATATGGACATAAAAATAATGTTACACACAGTGCTGTGTATACAAATTCATTGTGAGAGGTAACTGAGATTGTTAGACAAATAAAATGAAGTAAATGAAAATATCAGTGGAAGCTACTTTTCTGCAGAAAAGTATTTTAGTGAACCTGTCTGTAATCCTCAAGAACTGTTGTTTTTTTTTTCCTAGGTACATCATGATTGTTATTTTATGGTCAGAGATCATGTAAAAGAATGAAGTGATGAGTGCTGTCTGGTTACAACAGCAGACCAAAATAGCAAGCTGGTATATAAAATAGCATGAAGGAAGGTGATCACAGGCTTGTCCACTCATTTCTCACTATGCCTCTTAATCAGGCTGTGAATAGCAAGTCAATATGATGTACTGCTGCTGGTTATTATGTAGAGATCTAATGACTCCATCTACTGTGCCCACTACAGTATACTCAGAAGTTCCCTCAGGACAACATGTACTGACTAGTCAGACTATATAGAGCATACTGGTTCCCTCTGGGTACCCTCAAAACACCACCTTTGAGCTCACAGGAGAAATCCTTGAGAGGGCTGGGCTCTGAGAGTGAGCTAATCTATACCCTCCCTGTGAACAAGATCCTTTCACCACCCCTATTCTTGGTGTGACTCTGATGTATGAAATTCCCAGTGCAGCATAGCATGACTCTGCAGGATTCCTCTTGTATGGGTAGAAGGCACAAGCTCTTTCACATTACAGCATGCGCCTTTAGGTACATGAAAAATCTGGCATTCAGAATACAAGAACAATTTTGGCTTGCAACAAATGTATAACATGTATAACTGCCATAAAAGGGAGAGTTTCTCATTTCACACAAGCTTAGGCAAATGAGGGATTTAAGTTATATTTTATTTTCATGGCGACATTTTTCAAGAGTCAGCTGTTGCAGATTGACAATAAAATTCCTAATGATAGTTGTTTTTCTTTTGGGGAGTTCCTTTGGCAGCTTTTTGTCACCTTGGTTGTTCTGCTACTCATGGGTGTTGAAGGCTATACTTTCACTGAGATATGTAACAAAAGAGGATGTTGCCCTTGTGAGTTCCACAACCTTTAAGCCCCCAAACTTTGATACCTTCCTTATTTTTTATTGTCTTTCGTCATTCCTAATGATTTATTATATATTTGTGCTAATGTTTCATGTTAAATATTTTAATATGGCTTTTCTGAATAGGGGGTGCTTTAATTAATTTTCTGGGGTTTTTTAATAACTAATTCTTCCAGTATATATGCATATCTTGTGGTATGTTCTCTGAATAGGTCCCAGATATGTGAGCAAGCCACACCCAATGATAAACTACAAGAACTTCTAGTTCACATCCTCCCTGCAACATGGAATTTTTCTGCAAAGTCTTTTTGAGACTTTACCAAATGAATAAAATTTTTTAAAAATGAAAGAGAGACAGAAAACAAACTATTTGAGACAACATCTGGACTGGAAAATTAATCTCCCAGGTTTCAAATTGTATTCTCCCCACCTGTGTCAAGTGGGTCCATCAGAATGTCTTTCAAACTATTATCTGTCACTTATGATAGGGAGTGCAAATTCCTTGGGGTAAAGACAATATGTATATAGCATTGAGAGCACTGATACTGCTTGATAATGGAAAGCAATTTTATTATCATCTAGTCTAGCTTTTAAATGCTGTTATTTGTAATTTGTCTGGTAAAGATGTTACTAGCAACTCAGTGAGAATTTGTGAATCATGAAAAACTTACAGGAAGGCATCTGTTATGACTTTCTATTCTGTTATTCCAGATATTTAATAGTTGTAGAAAGTGACAAGGGATGACTGTCATTGCCATTGCTTTATCTGACAAATACCTTCACTGACATTAAGGAAGTTACTAATGTGAACAAGAGTTTGTGTACTCAACCTGTTCTATGCTTCTATAACTAAAGACCTTCATCTGGCAATGACTGAACCAAGTTCTAGAACCACAGGAAGAGGAACTGCTGATGTGGCTGCCCTTTTGTGTGTCAAGTTCAGATTGTATTGCATGGGTTCCAGGATACTGGGTGTGTTACCTGCAAGCCTGTTATCATCTCCCAAAGTCATAAAAACACATATATGGCATATGGATTCTAAATTCCTTTTTAATATGATTGTCCATTCAGGATTCACAATGGTACTGCTTCTGGACTGTTGATTTGAAAATAACATTCAATATTGTTAAAATATTGTAATCTTATGCCTGTTAAAATTAGTCAATGCTAAGACAGCTGGGGGTTTTTGTATAGATTTGTCAGATCATAACACTGAAATGTTAATGTTGCCTTTAACAATATGTAATTAGTAACTATTTCTATTAAAAAATTATTTTTATTGGCTTGAGTTACACTGTGCTTTTTAGTAAGTGTTTTATGAACTGACTTTTATAATTTCTTTAAAATTTCATTATCTTTTGGATGACAAAATAATTTTCATTTCTGTATTTGAAATCTCTTTTTGTCCAAATTTTTCACTTTGATTTTTCTTTATTGAAGTGAATGTGTTTACTCATTTATTCAGATAACTTTTAATGGAAATTTGCATTTTCACAAGGACACCCTACTATTTTCACAGGAGTAGTTTTTGCTTTCTTAAAAGCCGTTTTAAAAGCTGGCCCTATCCAGCCCTCTTTAAAAATAGTGAAACTGTTCCTCTGGGATATAGCTAAGATCCTAGGAAGTAAACAGATTTACAAGAAAGTGAAACACAAATACTTTTCAGCCATGTCTGATAGCTTTGATAGCCTTTGATAGCATGACTCAAAGAGAGAGCTCAGGTGCTGTAAAGACTGGCTTACTTTTAGAAGTATATTTTTCTCATATCTTAAAATTGGAGATGGGTGATGGAGTAGTGTATAACATAAGCATCTTGAAGAGAGTAGTTTATCAAATTTTTGCCTCCCCATGAAACAGTTTGATAAGTTTTTATGAAATTTTGCAAAACTGCGGTGTATCTGTAGTCTGTAGTCTCTCAAAATAAGACAGAAATTATTGTCTCTTTTTTGGATACCTGAGGTCTAGCATAAGGGCCTGAATTTTCTGTACCATAGAGACACCTTTAAATAATCTTTGTTCAGAATATTTTCCTTCTAGCATATTGAAAGCTTTGAAGAGGAATGGGTGACAAAGGCCTTAGAGCTATCTGGTTATAAACCAAATAAAAGGTAGAAGAGGCAAATGAATTATAAAAGTTCATCAGAAGTGCAGAACTGGATAACTCCTATAGAGAACTTCTCAAAAAATTGCTTACATTGAACATACTAACATTGCATTTACTGATTTTCCTTAGTAATATTACAGTTGAACAACAAGGCTGCTCCATTTTTTGAAAAAAAATAAAGTTAATCTTTTGTTTTTACATGAAAGCTATTTAAATAATGAAAAACCCAATGCCCTTTCAGTTAAGGTACTAAATCAAGTGTAAATCTCACCAATAAACTCACTCCTTGCATTTAAGTCTTAATCCATGCCAGTGGAGCACTGCAGTACTTAAATTTTTTTCCTCAATCCAAATCATTAATGCAAATCACCAAGTGTGGAGAGTTACAAAGCGGCTGTAGGAACAATCTATTTCTGATTGCATTTGTTTTTTGGTAACATATCTTACCTGCATCGGAGGCTTCAGCTAATAATAATTGCATTTTTCTTTCTGTTTCTTTCCCTCCTTATGCTTTATGGAAGTAGAGTGCTATCAGTGGTCTACAATTCCAGCAATGCATGCAATGTCCTGGCATAAAAATATATAATAGAAATACTTCTTGTCCAAGTTATAATTATTGATTTGTTTCTTTCTCAGTTTAATACAGTTTACAATCTTTTTGTGTCCCAAGCATTTGCTTTGCTACCTAAGCCATTAAAGTTATCTGGCTTCTTAATGATTTTTGACATTTCTTTGGCCTTCAGTAGGATACAATATTAGTTTTGTAATCTTAAATTCAGTTTTGTCAACTCAGTAAAATATTTTTATAAAATTAACTCTCTCAGTTCTAATAGTTTTGTAATTGTATTAGTTAGAATAGGCTGAAAATATTAAAAAAATTCACATTGTTATTGGGAAGTGCTAGGAGAAGCATCTGCTCTTATTTTTAGTGCATTTCTATTCAGTGGTACCCACAAATAATTCAGTGTGTCCATTACTCTGGTACTGGATGTAGGAGCCTGAGGCCTGTCTAGATTATGCTTTAAAATATTGCAGTGCCTTATTATCTCTGCTTTTTACCCTTGTTGCTCAGAAAGTATCTTCTGTGAATACTTTTAGATGCAAATTAATAGCAAACTAACACATATTCAAAGTATTATTATTGTACTACCAGTTAATATGTACTTTTCCCCAACATTTAAGTAAATTATTGATTACAACAATTTCAACAGTTCCAATGCCTTTTCTTTTCTAGAGGATGAACTATAATTGGTAGCAAGACATTGCTGAGGATACTTTTGCATAGGTGACAAGATGCCATGGAGCCTGGCTGGCCCCTGGGGAGTTGTAGCATTGCAGCTCACAGTCAGTCTGTGCAGGCAGGGCCTGGCATCCAGTGCCTGTTCCAGCCCCAGCCAGGAGCAGGGCAGCGGAGGGACAGCCCTGGGCATTTTTTGGGTGCAGGAGTGGGCTGAAAGTGGGCTGGGACAGGGGCCTGCATGGGGCCCAGCTCGGTGGGGCCTGTGGCTGCACAGGGTGCGGGTAGCTGAGGAGCAACCCTGCCCGGGCAGGGTGAGGCAGCCCCGAAGCTGCCGTGGAGCTCCAGCCATGGGTGGGGGAAAGGCAGTCCTAGGAGGCTGACTTGGGGTCCTGTGGATGGAGTGGCAGAAGTCCCATCTTGAGTTCTCTCTGGTGTCCTGGTGGTGGGCAGGGACAGGCAAGGACTAGGAGCTGTCAGGGCCATTCAAGTGGGAGTGCTCTGCTCCTCCTCCTGCTTCTGTTCCCTCAGCTGAAACGGCATCTACAGGAATCGCATACATGCTATTAATTGAAATTCTCACCTAAGCCTGTCCATGATATTTCAGATGAATAAGTGAATTTATATACTATATATGAGTTAGTACAAACATTCATTGTTGCTGTTGTGGACTTGTACTTAATAACAAGACATCATGTCCACAATTCTTTTTAGGATAATTTAAAATAAATGTCACATATTGTTTGATATTTTTTTATGTGTGTGCTCATGATTAATTTTGAATTAATGACTTTACAAATTTCATATTACAGATAATAAGACAAAACACTGTTCCCCTTTTTGATCTGCATAGGCATTGCAAATCTTATGTAGTCCTTAAATAGATGGATTTCTTCACATGAGTTTGCTCCTTTAAGATTATTAATTTGTTATGTAGATGTTGTTCCATCCTTAATTATTTACTAAAGGAACTCCTTACAATAAATAATCTTTAGGCCTGATTACTAAAGAAGTCCACATATAACTTATGTTTCAAGTATCAGACAAAAAAAATAGAAGTATCTCTGGGTAATAGTATTTGTCTGTGCGGAGTAAACAAATTATTTTTAGTAGGTACATGCAGTTCTTCAATTTCGTAGCTGCTTTTGCCTGCATTGCCCATGCCTTGTGATTCATTGAGGCCTAAGAAATTGCTCACAGAACATCCGATATACTGTTTTTATCCAATTAAGTCAATAATCACAAGGATTTGTAGTTCTCCACTAACACATTGTAGTTCAAAATTGGTTGATATTAACCTGCCAGCTCAAGTGGATTAAAAAGCTGGATGTCATTAGCAGGTTTGTGTGACAGCTCCTAATCCATTTTAGGATGAAGCCAGACAGGTTAGTTTAAATCATCTTAGTGGGGTTTCAATTAGCCTAAACTCATACTATGTACCAGTATGATGATTTACATATATGCCTTATTAATCTATATTTACTTCAGCAGTTTCTCTCTTACATGCATTAGTCAGCATCACTTTTTTGAGAATAAGTGACCTCCCATGCCTGTCAGCTGAGCTGTTTCATGTGCTCACGCCTTCATCCACTGCAGGAAAGTTATCAAAATGTCATTATTAGTTTAAGCTGTTTCTAAAATACTTTACATAGAAGGTAACATAAAAATTATGAGAATTATATTTCAAAATATTAGTTCATTATTTGAGCTATGTTATATTTCTTCCTGGCTTCTAAGAAGTTACATTTAACAGAATGAAACTGCATTTAAATGTTGCAAACTATAGGGAAATCTCTTTCCTGGAATACTGTGTGTCTCCTTAAACATCAATGGACTGTGTAAACATCAACGGCATGTTGTTATGGGTTTAGCCAGGTGGGCCTAAACTTAGGTTTTAAAGTTGAGCTAGGCCTAGGATTGTCAGCTGATTTGAGCTGGGCTGAGCTAGCTAACAGCTGACTTCTTCCAGCCAATAATAGTGTATTCCATACCATACTACATCATCTCAAAGGGTGTAAAATCCAGTGTGTGGGAGTGGCTTAGTTAGTTCCATCATGGCTGCACTAAGAGGAGGACATCTAGCAGCTCCTCTACTATGCTAGGCCCTGCTCCTGTTACCTCTGCTTGCATTTTGTTTCCATTCAGGGAAGTAGAAATATTTTGCTGTTATACTTTCTCTTTCTTGCTGAGTGTCTTCTGGAGTGCTTATGAATTTAGAGTAATGGGCTTTGTATTAATTGGGAAGTGGGAAATTATTCCTTGTTATATATGCATAACTTGTGTAAGTGTGTGTTATATTGTAGTTCTCTCTCTTAGTTTTCTCTTCTCTGTATAAATACATGTAGTTAGTTTCAGCATAGACCTGGCTTTGGAAGTTTTTTTCCTCTCTCCCTCTTCTCTTCCCCTTAGCTGGTTGGGGGGAGGAGGAACCCTTTTCACTCTGTCTTGGACAGTTGGCCTTTTGCCAGCTCAACCCAGGACACATGTGCAACTGCAGATGGAGCAGGAACGTCATAACTGTGAAGATTGTATCAAATTTATATTTTAAATTCTGAATATTTATGGATAATATGAATTATTCTGTCCCTTAATTATTATCTTATAGTAATTGTTGAAAAAAAATAATTTGCTACTCAAGCCATTCACTGTTACCAGTTTGGGTAACATTCTAAGTTATTCTTCTCTTATTTACTGAGAAAATGTATTAGGTACATTCTGATCCCCCCACAACTCCATATGGTTTCCCCTGTATTGTAGCCATGTCACCTGACCACAGAGTTAACACCCTTATACTCAGAAGGCAGCACTTCAGACAGCTCAACCCTTTTGTTTGATGAGGCATCTTTCTTTTAAGCTTGTCTCATTTTATGCTCACCACTATTCTTGCTCTGCATTTTCTCTGTTATTGCACAGTGACTCACTCATTCATCATCCTTATCATAATTTCTTCCTGACAGTAGGCCTTGGGTATAGCTGTTTTGAAGCTTCTTAACTACATACACCTGAAGACCCAGGAAGCAAAATGATCACTGAGGAGGCATCTCAAGAAATAGCAGTCAGCATGAGAGAATACTTTTTACAAACGTTTCATCATTTGAGGCCCAGCATTAAAAGACATGTGACTTCTAGTGCTTGACAGAGTTCAGCATAAGACAGCAGGCACTAAAATCCCTAAATCATTAATATAACACTTAGATTTTGTAATAGCTGATTGTTTCAGAACAGTAGAGATAGGTATTGAATGGGTTGAGGAGAGGGTTGGAGTGAGAGAAAGAATGACCCAGTAATGTCAGTCTATTTCATGGACTGATATCCACAGATGTCCTTTATTTACAACTTGTTTTTGCTAAGTTTCTGTCTTGCTGTGTGTTTTCTGCCCTACTGGAAGGTGATTCCTTTGAATGAACAGATGAAGTTTTTTGGATTACATGTACATATACCAAAGTTTTGAACTGTATCTACCTTCAAGAAAAGGGAGTTTTCTTACTGATCATGATTCTGGGCACCAACCAAACGCTGGTGGTTGTCTGGAAGTGGACAGGGTAAGGCTCCCTGCATCTATCAATCCACATGGAAATATAGTTCCTCAGCATCCATTCCAACCACCTCCAGGGGATCCAAAATACAATGAAATCTGGTTCTGCAGAAGGAAGAATTCTACAAGTGCCAGCCCTGCAAACATCATCCATTCTTTTTGGCCAGTTAATAAGGAGCATCAATTTTGCACACCTTTATTAGCCCACCTTAGTTTCATGAAGGAGGAATTAAAAATTTTTATCCTCATTAAAATATTTGTGCAACTGTGTCAAGCTCTTTTATGCTCCAACTCTTCCATTCCATTCTTACTCCTTTTCCTTTATTGTACATGGGAATAAATCATGAAGCTTCTTACACTGATTATTTATTTTGATCTTGCACTTTTTGAAAGTTAGAATATAATTTTAATAATTTTCAGCTTAGCTTTCAGATATAGAAAAAATTGATTTGTTAAAAAAATGGAAAAATACTAAAATGGACATATCAAACTGTCTTACTGCATAGTTCTGTATACCTTCTTTGAAGGAACAGATAGGAGGAGCTACATAGTTAAAATACAAAACTTCAGAGTTCAAGGTCTTGACACAATACATGCTGTTCATGTTTTGTATTCTATATATTTTAGAGTGTTCCTTCTTGGAGCACTGAGACAGTGTTTAAAGGATTTAAAAAAGAAGTTCTTGGAAATAAAGGAAAGCAGTACATATAGTATTTTTAGGGTAAGTATTGCTTTTTAGTTACTTCTGAGGAATATAACAAAGTCTAAACAAAAGGAATGCTTCAGGCCTACTGAGACAGGATTTGTCTTCAGAGTTAAGATGTTAGATGTCTTTATTAAACAAGGTGTACATCTGTATCTGTTAATCCAAATGACACTGCACTGAACAGCACATTTACATTCTTTAAAAGTACTGTGTTTGTTTGTTCTTTGCATCTGCCCAAATTAAGGTGCAGATGAGACCATATGCTGAAATCAATAGTACAGATTTGTATTTAACAGTAAATGTGAGGTAGAAAAAATAAATAGAAGAAAAGGTGGGGTAGATAAAGTGAGTGGCAAATTAAGTAGACATAATACCACCACTCCATGAATTCTGACAGCATTCTGTTGATCCTCTTCTTGTGGTCTTCTCAGTGGTGAGGGTTCCAGTTTTGTCAAAGTGATGGTTGCAGTCTGGATCCATTAAGGAAAGCCCAGGATGGTGAGGGGAAAAGCCCATGAAACACAGAGTCCATAGCAGTTATGCTTAGACTGTGGGGAAATGTCCCAGTATCACCCCTGGGCAGGGAGTTTTACAATGGCTGATGTAACACTGGATCACAGGACATATCAGGAGTCTTTGACACCTTCTAAGACATTACAGCTGCCTGTTATGTCAGCACAGTTGAGTCCATGACCCATCAGGAGAGATGAATATCTTCAAGCTATGTGTGAATTGTCCCAGTGCTGCCCCAGAGGGGAGTTATTGCAGCTGTCACTTGTGTAAGGGCAAAGAAACACTTCCCCACCTCGCAGGATTTGCCTCTCTCCTATCTTGTTCAACACCCAGCTGGTAGCTCGAGGTGTCAGGTGTGCCCACCTGGGTGGTTACTTTGCCATCAGCTTGCACCTTGACTGTTTGAGCCATTAGCATTTCAGTCTCTCGAGCTTGTGCATACATTCTTCTCCTGGGGTGCTTGGACAATAGTACCACCTTTATTTTATCTGAAGTTCCCATAACAGTCCAAATTAGTAGGGATATTCAACGTGGGGTGAGCTTAGGTGAGCAGTTGCTTCTTTACACAATTTGCTACAGTGAAAAGTCTTTAAGTGATTTCAACAATGTTAAAGCCATTAACAATTTCTGTCTCTCACAACTATGAAAATTATGAAAAAGCCTGACACTAAAATGAACTTAGAGTTTACTTATTTACACTTTTCATATTTAATATAAAAAGTAAGATTCTTGTTAATGTTTATGGTAACATACTGTGGCTGAGTTATTCGAGGATACAAAAAAGAAAAACGTCTGGGTTTTTTACTGCATCTTTTTAAGCAGTCCTCAACTAGTATGATCTCTGTCAGTACTGAAATATAGTTATGTTCCAAACAAGACAAAGCATGGTTTAGAGCCCAGATAATCTCTCCTCAGTCATTCCTGGTTCTGTGATAGACCATCTTGACTCACTCTTGCCTATGTTTACAGGGAACCATAAGCCCTAAAGACCACAGTGCTGAGACATCCTTATAACTTTTCGACTATGACAGCAGAGTTTAGCTTAGATTGTTGGTTTGGGCATTTGGCCAAAATTACTGGAGCTGCTAGCAACAGTGTGAGGCAAGGAAATAAAGAGGGAAAGTAAGGAGGCAGTAACAAACCCTGGGTCTGGACCAGAAGCTAGTGACAGCAAGGTGTGATTGAAAAAGGTGGAGAAACACTACTATGCTACACATTTTATAAGTGCTTTAAAACTTCTCCATTTCATAAAGAAAACTATATACACATTTGCAAATGTATATTTTTAGGCATATACAGATAACATAAACACAAATATAAACAGAAATATGTTGCTGTATAAACATTAATTTTGCATTTTTTAAGCTTCTACATATTAAGTGAAATTTCAGCAATGTTTTTATACTTAATTCCTTGTAATATATGTTCGTAGATATTTTTGAGAGCAAAACAAAGTAAAATGGATATTCTGAGCTACTTCAGTTTGCCAAGATGTTCAGTTTTATTCAGGGCATCTTAGAAACATATAAATAAAGACAAAGTGACAAAATATCCTAGTGTTTGTCAGATTTAAGGAAATAACATATATTTCCCCCTTAGGAAAGCAATTATTTAATTTAAGAATGCTTACTGGCATCAGTGTTGGTTTCGCTGGTAGACAGAGAGTAAACAAGCTATAATGCTTTCTACAATATAAACTTATAAACTCAAAGTCTTAGCTTGCTGCTGTCAAATTCAAGGGCAAAGCTCCAATTGACTTCACTGGAGCAGGGATGAAGTATGAGACTAAATAAAGTTCAAGCTAGCTTGAAATTTATTGCACACAGACTCCTTGTTGTTGTAAATGTGTCCTATATACCACTCTTCTCTACAAAAAGATAAATGTTTCTGAGCTTCTGGTATTTTACATTTGTACTTTACTGAATGTGGCAGTTTTTATTTCTACCACCAGCTTCATTTTCCAGAATTTATTTCAATAACTTTATTCTATTTGTTTTGACATGTTTTGGACTTTTAGCCCCAAATTGCAGATGTTTACAATAGGATATAAATAAGAATAAAAAGAAGGCTTTAAGACTAACACTTTTCCTTATAGTCCCTGCTAATCTGCTTAACTGAATCCTTTCTCAGATAATTTGCTTTATCTGTTCTTTTAGATTTTCTAAACCAATATTTGTTGTGGAGCTTATAAAAATTATTTTGCACCCTATGTATTTCACTATGTTGAAGTAATGGTCTTTGAATTTCTTATATATGTTAATTTCTGAATTGCTTTATATCCAGAACTGGATTGCTCTTGCAGTTGCAGTTTTGTCTGCATTAAAACACTTTTTTATCTGTTATCACCCATCCCAATCTATTCCTTTTCTTTAACTATACCTAAAAAGAGTCATCTTGATAGCTTTAAATCAGTTAGAAGTTAGAAAGTTCATGTATAGCATTTTCATAAGTCCATTTCTTCATGTGCTTATTCAGTTTCTCTTTCTTTGTGTTCTGTTTTACAGGTAATAACTGATCTTTTTATTCTTTTTAACCCTCCCTTAGGAACTGTCTATTAAATTAAGAACCAATTTAAGAATAGGAATCAGTCTAATCACACTACTTTAAAAACTGGTACTTTATACAAAAACTTACTTTCAGTTTTCAAAATTGCAAATTACCCATGATCTGTTTTGCCTCAATGAAAACCTAAAATCTGAGAGTTCCTATAACCTTAAAAGCCTCACAAAACAGCAGAAAAAGTGGTGCTTATTCCATTTATCTGAGAATTTAAATCCTTCACTTCTCACATATCTGAAATGTCCCCTAATACACATGGAAAGTTTTGATCTGTGAAAACTGCAGGACAAGCCTTGATATGCACCACTGTTTATACTACAGAATAAGAGGGTTAACTGTATGGCTTATAGAGAGTGACTGTGTATTGTATTTGTATCCAGTATTTGTCATTCAAAAACAGAAGTAAAAAAGGTATGTGTCATAAGTTAGAAAAAGTTGCTATGTTGTCATTCAAAAACAGAAGTAAAAAAGGTATGTGTCATAAGTTAGAAAAAGTTGCTATGAGCATGCTATAAGTTCCTTGAAAATGTAAATTACACTAAAAGATACTTTTTCTTTCTTTGAATATGTAAAGAAAAAGAATGAAATTCAGTTTGGAAGCTCCATCTCCCCTACTTGTTCCTAAAAAATGTTGATCACTTGAGTATAACTGAGTAACAAAGGGTCTGGGGAATGAAACATCAACTAGAAATGAGACTGGTAATCTAGGAGCTGGGTGACAGAATAAGAAGTATGCAGAATGCAGAAGGATAAGAACAGGCCACTGGATCAATATGTTGATAAGGCCTTGAATTATGCCTTCACTTATAGATATATCTCAAGTAATGACATGTGCTACTTTTCTTGGGAAAACAAAAATGACTGGAAAAATATCTGGTGGGAGACTCACTTATTAGCACACAAACTGGTCTGGACAAAGATCAGCACAATTTATTGTTCCTGGCAGGAAGACTGTTGCTCAGCAGGATGCTCACAGCACCTGACTTAGCTCTGACCTAGGTTTTCAGAACACCCTTCTGAAAGACCACATATTGCTCCACTTACTAAATAAAGAGCCCAGGAAACAAGCTTTATCTTGTAAGAAAAAAATGTGGAAAAGGAAAATGTAAATAACTTTTTTTTCCCGAAACCTTTGCCTCACTTCTCTGTCAGAGGTTCATTTCTTCTCTTCACTGCAGCAGGAAGGCAATGTGATATACCCTTATTTTTCATGGCACAGCAAGTGTTTCTTGATGAGCCAGTAATGTTATACAGACTAGCACATTCAAAGGATGAGAGTCCAGTTATTGCCAGTCCACTTCCTTAACCAGGTTTGCAGAAGAAATATGACATCTCTGCAAGATCTGCTTTTCCATTTCATACTAAAACTTGTTTAACTCCCTCTGCAAGGATATAGATACAATGCATACTACATAATGGGAGCAGAATTACTGTAAAATTAATGAATTTTCTGTTTTATTTGCTTTATAATTTTGCCAGATCTGTTGGTGACATATTAAATAATTGTCTGTGAATTTTCCTTTCTTTTAGAATCTGATTGAAAATTAAAGGAAAGCATGAACACTCTTTTACATTGCTGATACCTAGGTTGTTGGGTGGTTTATGTATCTGTTATCATCGACTAAGACATATTACAGCTTAACTCATTTTAGAAAATGCAAGGTTGAGCAGCGTTTTAATTTTAATAATGCATTCAGTATTTTAAAATGTTCTTAAATAGTATGTGTACTTATTAAAGATTAGGGTGAAGTAGCCTTTAAATAAAGTCCAATCATAGAAGTATTATGTTTTCTTTAGAAAAAAATTTTCATCCTAAAAGTAAATGAACAACTATTAAAACACTTAGATATGCCAAAAAATATTGGTCTGCTTTTGTATATTCTTTTTTTGAGCTGGTGTATCTCTGGATATTTTTATTAGACTTTGCTTGAAATTTGCAGAATACTGCATTATTTCATGGTTATGGTATAACTCAGAAATAACTCTTGTTTTATAAGGGAGAGAGTACTTTGAAGTAGGATTTTACAAGCTCTGAACAAATTACAGATTTTAATGATGTCAGATATGTGTATTTTTTATCAGAAATGCAGGCTTACAGGCTCATTTGGCTATTTATAGTTACTATCAGAAAGATAAAAAAATGTTGAGTATATATCTGGGGTTTACCACATATTTTTTCTGATTCTGCCACCATGACCAGTTCTACTTAAACTAACCAGTCCTGGCCTGGGTTCCTGTAATACAGACTGAATGAAGAAAAGATCCATCAGAGAGTTTTAGTAGTTTAGGAGTATCATAGGTGGACCTCCTTGATGCTGAACTCTCTTACAGTAACACCTGCAATGCTTCATTCTGGAAGTCACCATTTTGGGTTTTTTTTCATTAATCTCTTCACCACATCATGGTTGGCCTGGAGAGATACAGTGTGTTTGGAAAATCTTAACTTCAGTGAGTGCCCCAAGGGATACAATTTCCCATACCCTCAGTTTTATTTCCTGCTTTATTTCAGGGTCTGACCATCTGGAATTTCCCCACTGCACAGGCTACTTTGCTCCTGGGTCTCCTTCGTCTTCATACAAAATTATTTCGATCGCAGGGTACCACATGAGGCCCAGAGAACAAAACTGACAGCCAAGTAGTGTGACTACAGTGCTGAAAGCAGTGTGAACACAAACAGTACTTTTTTCATGGAAGGGCCACATGTTTTCCCTGAAGGTCATCCAAAAAGACAATATGAAACCTACCTTCTTTCCCACCACTGACTTTACATAGATTTCAAAATCAAAGAGTACTTGAAGTTTCCAACAGCTACATTACCCTGTGACATACTTGCTCTCTGGTAAGGATAAAGCATATCTTTGTAGGACATATATGGATTAAGGTATTATTTTCTCAGAGAGTTTAGGACTACCAACACAATCAAGCTCAACTGCAAAATGCACTGCTATCAGTATTTTCCAAGTTAAATGACTTAATATAAAGAAAATTTTAAAAGTCCAAAACAACAACAAAAACTCCCTCAAATTCAAAACACAACAAAACAGATAACCAAAAAGCACAACAACAAAAAACCCCAAGGAAATAATAACAATAAAACCCCAAATAAACAAAAAAAAAGAGCAGAAAACCCCACCTTGCAGAAATCAAAACTAAACAAGGCACTCCTCCCATAGACAAGAGAATCAGAAAACAAATGTCCCATTTCTAACTATTCTCCCAGAAGAAACACACAGGGATTACTTTGATATGCAAACTCCTGTGTAAGATAGAATAGTCCTAGTATACTGTGCTCTTTTAGAAATAACACTCTCATAGAAAATCACATAACTTGAATAACATTTTGGAATTATTTTTTTTTTAAAAATCCACTGTTTTCTTGGAAGAAACAATATATCAATGGCAAATATTCCTAAAGTCAAGGGTAGATTTCAAAAGACCCTTCCCATGGACCAGGAATCTGAAGTGTGGATTCATCCTGAGACATTACAAGTTTCTGCAACATTCTGTTGTTACAGTAAAATCAAAAGTGAGCAATTCAGATCTATAGAACACCCTGTGAGACTCAGCTATCAGCCAGAACCAGCAAAGAGCTCGGCTGCTGCTGGCTGATAGGGTGGTGGTTTACTCCCCAAGAATTCACATAGTAGGAATTCACAAGACTCTGCAGGTGCACAAAAATAGCCAGAATGAAATAATATAAACATGGGACTTTTGAGAGATAGGTCCTAACCAATTGAAGTATCTGACGTGGTGGTGTGTAACTCTTTTAGCCAATAAGCTGTAGTCCTAACCCTATATAAACTGTGTGCTTTGTGTAATAAAATGTCTTCACTATGAATCTCATAGATTGCGTGGAGTCCAGTTCCTCCGCCGTTTATTTTTAGTTTAACATTCCTTCCAAATGTTAAAAACCAAAAAAACAACAAAAACCAAACCCAACCAACCAACCAACCATCCATCCATCCACCACAACAACAAAACACACAACCCTGACCCAAACAAACCAAAAACAACAAAAAAACAAAGGGACACAGAGAGAGCAAGGGTGAGATTAAGAAGACAATGTTAGGCAGTTATATAGGAAATATCTTCTTTTTCCTTTCAAATGACATAAAATACTTGTCATTTGGCATACACTTTTTCAAGTGTTAATTAAAATAAATGAGAAACATTCAAGTTAAATTTAGCATAACAAATTATATTAGCCTCTTAGTATGATAAGAACAGATATCACTGTTTCCAACACTTTTTCTGGTGGATTTATTCTGATGTATGAACATTATTCCTGTTCTTCATTTTAGGAAAGGAACTTAGCTTATTCCTATTTAAATCCTTTATGCATAAAAGAGAACATTTAGATAAACGTAGTATGTTATGCTGTCTCTATATAAGTATTCTATTATGCTGTGCTTTGTGATTTACATACATGTGAGGCAGTGTAAGAGTTAAAACTTTGGAGAGCTTTTCCATTGGTTGCATTAAAATATGTGTATATCTTTGGATCCTAGGAAATTTGGATCTATTTTCATTGTAAGAATAAAAGAAAAAAAAAATCCACGGGTTATTAGAGAAGTAAATTATCTGGACTACAAATCAGATTTTTGTTCATAAATGTAGGACACGCTTTTGCAAAATAATTATAAACTACTTTCATAGCTGCAGGGTTTTATTTCTTCCATTTTTGGTCGCAATAGATGAATATCAAAATTTCTTAGTGTACAGATGAAAATAAAATGCAGCTGCTTAAAAAGTAAAAACTCAGCAGATACAGAATCTAAGGTCACCTCAATAGACACTATTTGTATTTTAAATTTGGCATCACAAATAAGTATTTCCTATTTAATTTTAATAAGTGTATATTCCTAACTATAATTATAAAGAGGAATTTTTCATCTTTTAAGGCATTAATTGAAATTTGCTGTATGAAAAATGAATACACTAGTTTAGGAGGAGAAAGGAAGCAATAGAATGATGTATTTTGGCTTATCTATCTGCAAAAGTTCAATTGGATGGAGGGAAAACGTTGCTGAAAAATTCATCAATGTTTGAAAAAAAGAGGGAGTACTTGGTAATGAATATGCCAAAAAATATCTGTTTTGGATTTAAATTTGTCTTTTTAGGGCAATGTGATGTATATAGTACACAAAACATGCAAATATATTGCATATTATATGTTGCACATGTTGATTTACTAGTTATAAGCTTTGTTTTAGTTCATTAGAGAATGGTGCTAATAACACCAAGATTGTTGCTTCATCCCTATGTGGGCCATGCACTTGAGTTGGACTTGATGATCTGTGTGGGTTCCTTCCAACACAGAATATTCTGTGAAATTCTGTGAAATGTTTTAAGATTTCTAAATGACCCACCAGGAGGTAGATGCTTTCATGGGCTAGGATTCTAAGTCAGAAGGATTTTTTAAGGAGGCTTTAAGATATCTTTTTTTACCCTTCTGGCTGTGTAGAAAATTTAGCCATTCAGTTCAGAAGAGCTAATTCAGCTGCCACTAAAATTTAGGCAAAATTCAGAAGCCTGAATAAGAGAAAATACTCCTAATAAGTAAAAGAGGGCACTATCCTTAAAAGCACCCATAACAAACTCAACAAAAACCCCCCTAAAAACCCAATCCAAACAAACAGAAACTCAACAAACAAGCAAAAACCAAAAACCAAGTCCAAAAACTGCCCCAAAATGCCTAAACCATGTTCACACTGTAGAACAGTCAAATAAAAGGTGTCTGCGCTGTGCCAAGTAAGAATATGAATTAGGCAAAAATGTTTTGGCCATTCTGGAAGTCCAAAGCTACTGTTTTCCTTTACTACAGAAAGCATCCAAAAAAGTTGCATGCCCTTAGTAAAAAGTTGCTGGAAAATAACATATTAGAGGAAACGTGTGTGTGCCTGCTATTCTATCACATGACAAAATGTGAAAAACAAGTATGTTTAAGCACAATATGAAAAGCTATCCCTAAAGGAAAACCAGAGACAAATATAGTAATGAAGTGAATTAATAAATAAGAAGATTAACTATATCCTCTAGATCTACCAGAATTGCTTTTACAGTTATTGAACTGTAATTAGAGAAAAAAAGTGGGTATCAGTAAGCATCAGGGGCCTAGCTGGGATACAGGAGAAAGTGGTCCATTATTTTTTTCTTTCTAGGTGTTTAAAAAGACAGTGGGATCATTTCAAACACAAGTAATGTAAGAAAAAATGAATTCCTTTTTTCTCAAAAATGCATCGATTTTAAACATCTACATATCTCTTGACTAAGATATCCAAACTATCCACTAACTTCTCTACTCTTAATGAATACCTGAGAGTTCATAAATCATGAATTGATGTTTCAACCAATTCTGTTGTTTTCAAGAATGATTCTAAATATTAATGCTATGCCCTTCTGGAGCTCTTGTAAAATAATTCAGTTATTTGAACAACTTTTCATCTAGGGAATCCATGTTTCTATGGAATTCCTTTATTAAAGGTTTCTCAGTATTTTCTCCTTTTCATTTCCAAGTTGCCAAAGTCTAAATTTATAGGAAAGATGATAAATCAAGAAGATAATCACTGCTCCTCAGTATGAGAGAAGATAGAAGCATCTGCATCAAAAATTTGATTTTTCGCATAAGAGACAAAACAGGAAAATAAAGATTTGAAGCTGGAATTGTCCAAGATCACACAGTAAGTAGAGTGAGAGATAAGGAGGAATCTATAGGACTTGATTTGCAAACAAGAGGTGTACTCATTAGGGTGTGATATGTTTGGAAATTGGATAAGTAACAGGATTTTCCAAATAACAGTATTGACTTTTATCTTTTTTTTCAGAAGCAAATAACTTACAGAGGAAATCTCCCTACTGTAGCTATACTTCAGTAATCAGGAGAGTGATCAAACTGTGCACAGCAAGAAAATACTGCATCTTAAAATTCTGTCATTAAAATTTCAGGATAAATGTTGAATATACAGAGATCATGAGTTTTTCTTTTGGCAATACTGATTTTCTGAAGAAATTATCTCAATAAATTGTAATAACTTCTTTATATTTTAACTAGAATATTTGTAAAATTTGGCACCATTTTGGAAACTATTCTCTTTCTGTGACATTATATTTACCTCCGAGATAAAACACAGATGCACAAATTTTTATAGCCAGGAAAATGATAGATACAGAAAACTAATATGATGCTTTCTCTGAAAAAAGATCAATAAACACACAAAAAGACCCATTCCTACAGAAATCTTCAAATAATATAAACTTACCATTTTATTTTTAACAAGGATAAAACACATGGTATTTTGGGTTGTAGACTGTTATACATAACATGTAGAATTCCTCACTTGTACTAATAAAAATAATGCAAAATAGATAAATATAAACATTAAAATAAACTACAGTCATTAAGGCTCCTTGAAATTGAGATTTGGTATGTTTCAAGCCTGAAAAGATTGCTAGAGCCTACACATTTGATCTCAAATCTAACAAAACTATCAGAAAAAAGCCTATTCTGCTGAGTACTTGGTTACAAGACAAGACTTCTAATCAACAAACCATGCCCTGCAATAAAATGTTTCACTGTAGGCAATACATTTACATTAGCACAGAAGACAACTATAGTAGGTTGACTCTTGCTGGATGGAGGCAGTCACCAAAGCCACTCTATCATTTCTCAACTGGAGATGGGAGATAAAATATAACAAAAGTTGATGAGTTGAAATAAGATCCAAGAGAGATGACTAACCAAATACTGTCATGGGCAAAAAAGACTCAAATAGGAGATATTAATTGAATTTATTACTATCAAAATCAGAGCAGGATACTGAGAAGTAAAAAAAAAAAAAATCTTAAAAACATGTTTCTCCCACCTCTCCCTCCTTCCCAAGCTCTACCTCCTCCCTTTCAGTGGTAGAGAGAGAAAGATAGGGACATGGGGAACAGAGGTTATGGTCAGTTTGTCACACATTGTTCCTGCCACTGCTCAGGGAGAAGGGTTGCACCAGTGTGGGTTCCCTCCCACAGGAGGCAGTCCTCTATGAACTGCTGCAACACTGGTTACTCTTTCATGGGGTGCAGTTCTTCGGGTGCAGTCCTGCAGTTGCAGCCTGCTCCAAGTGGGTTCCCCACTGGATCACAAGTCCTACCAGGAAACCTGCTCTAGCATGGGCTCCTCCTCTCTCCGCAGATCCACAGGTCCCTCCCAGAAACCTGCTCCATACAGATTTCCCATGGGTTCACAGCCTCTTTCGGGTGTCCACCTATTCTGGCATAGGTCTGCTTCATGGGCTCCAGGTGGATCTCTGCATCCTTGTGGTCTTCCATGGGCTGCAGGGGGTCAGCCTATTTTACTGTGGTCTTTACCATTGGTTTCAGGGAAATTTTATCTCTGGGGTCTGGAGCACCTCCTCCTGCTCTTTCTTCACTGACATAAGTGTCTGCAGAGTTTTTCTGCTCATATATTCTTACTCTGCTTTTTTCTGGATGCATTTACATCTGTGCAATAACTATTTTTTCTTCTGAAATAGAGAGGCATCATAAATGCATTAATAGCACCTCTGACTGGCCCAGCCTTGGCCGGTGGCATGAACATCTTGGAGTCAGCTGACATTGGCTCTGCCAGACATGAAGGAAATTTCTGGCAGCTTCTCACAGAATTCACCCATGTAGCCCCGCTGCTACCAAAACGAGGCCATGCAAACACAGTAGAACAACTTGCATTGTCTTTTGAAGTCTGCTCTGAAGATACTCTGAAGACCAAATTTGCACTCTAAAAAAGATTGTAAGCCTCAATGAGACCCAAATATTACTGAAGGATGTTCCTTGCTATGTGAAACAAATGTGCTTAAGTTCACCCATTGGCTTATGTATGCCGCTTAAGAGACAGCTTTTTGGATTTGAAGTAAGCTTTTCAGAAGGCACAATAATATTGAAGATATTCACTTCTCCCAAACCTTCTGAAAGAGCAGAGTAGTTATAGCCTTTTCTCACCCAAATGCCTCTGTCCTTATTATGATTGAGCACATTAGTTAATCTTAAATATTGCTGCTCTAATAATAGCAATTTAGATGGAAAATATGTTATGCTATGTGCAAAAGCAGGGATAATTTTGTCAGAGAGAAATACTTTCTGAGATCAACACTCAGAAGAGGAACTTCTGCTCTTGCACTTGATTTCTTTATTGTCTTTAACCTAGAATGTTTTGTTTTCAATCATCTTGCTGCTGCTGCTGCTATTTATAATGTGCCCAGCCTTTCATTTTTGTCTTCTTGTCACACCTACTGCTTACATTGTACCCTGTAGATTCACTATGAAATTCCCTGATGACGTATATTGCTACATGTAGTTGTGATTATCACTTGCATCTACAAGTAATATAAACCTTTTATTGTTTCCTTTTTTTTCTTTTCCTTTAATGCAGTAACAGTTTTGCCAGTCTTCCAGTCCCATATATCATTTCCTCCTTCTTCAGAACCAAGCTGGCAATTCTCATCCTGAATAGCTTTAAAATTGCTCATAGCAATCAATGACAACTAAGACATCACTGAAGAATTTGTCTTATCTCCAAGCTCCAATTTAGATCAGTCATTAAGCTTGAGTAAGCTTGAGCTGTCAGAACGTTGTCCCTCATCACATGTTTAAAGCACAAAAAGTCAACCTCACAATAAAATTCGTTCTATCTCTTATTACATTTTGTAATGGTTTAGTATGAACAATAAACTTTACTGAAATAGTACTGTCAATCTTTGTAAAACAGACACCTATACTGAGTTTGTATCTCAAGGAGGCTGCTCTACCTCAAATAGGATGCTCATTAAATAATTTCCTTATATTTCTACTTTTATGCTGTTTGATCTGGTTAGTGATGCATACTACATTGCTGTATAGAATCTATTTTTAATAAACATACATTTTAAAAACATGAAATGAAAACATAAATTCAAATATGAGAAGGTAAAGATTTAAGCATCTAAATATCTGATATATCAAATACATAAAGACCCATATTCTTCTGCAGTGTCTTTATAGAAGCTTTATTTCTTTCAGACAAGATTCAATCTTAAAAGAAAAAGTACCAATTTCAATCCTCTGCTTCAGCTGTATATCTGAATTTATACTGGAGCGATTTTCAACTATCTCTTAAAATAAGCTCTGGTAAATTTTTGTTTCTTTATATTAGTCAGAAATTTCTGAGAAGACTGAAGCTGAAAACAGAAATTTGTGCTGAATATTTTTTTGACTTTCTTATAGTTATCTGTTTGTTTAAGGCCTAGTTGGAAAAAAAGGGCTGTAATACCTCTGATTTACAGCTAATAAGTGCTACAATGTGCTTCAAATTAATTTATTTATAAGCTTTAAGTTGTGTCAGCATTTTTAGGAGTACCTAAATGTAATATGAACAAGGTGGTGCATTCAAATTATGTCTTTTGATTGTGTCAAGCAAATGGTAATCTTTGCTGGATTAGAGACATTTACTAACTCTCCTAAACAGGGAGAGGGGGAAAATAAGACAAAAAAACCTTGAAGATATAAAACAATGAATATCATGATTTCATATCAGATGAAACAATGGCAGGGAGATCACTTGCCACCTGCCATCACAGGCAAAGCAAACTTGATATGGAGAATATTATTTGATTTCCAACTAATATAGATTTGAACAGTGAGAAACTAAACCAAATAGAATGGTTTTCTGCACCTTCCTCTTTTTTTCCAGTCTCCACTTCAATCCTGCATTCCCTATTCTTTTTCCTAGCATCCTCTGAGCAGCTCACAAGGCTCTAAGAATGTGGGTTATGCTTATGGGCTCCTTGCTCCTCCTCGCATTTTCCCCATGTTCCAGTGTGGGTCTTCTTCATTGTTCTTCAAGAAAAAACTTTGTTCCAGTGTGGCCTCTCCATAGGCTGAAGTTCCTTCAAGAAATATTGACCTGCTCCAACAGGGAGTACACCACGGGCTGAACTATGTATACCTGCTCTGGTGTGCTCTTCTCCATGGGCTCCAGGGGGAGTCTGTGCTCCTAGTACCTCATTACCACCTCCTACTCATTTTTCTCTGACCTGAGTGTTTGTACTGGTTTCTCACTTTCCCCTCCTCACTTTTCTGCCTCTGCAGTATATTTTCCCTTTCTTAAGTATATTTTAACAGAGGCACTGCACACCCAGCAGAGTCTCTTGATGGGTCCATTGGAGGCAGATGGAACTGAATGTGTCTGCCATGGGCAGACCCTGACTTCTCGCAGAGGCCACCCTTGCAGCCCTCCTGCTGCCAAAAACTCATCACAGACACCCACCACCTAAGTCCAATTCCCACATATATGACTGAGGACTGCATGCATTGTCACTTCTACAGGTTAGAGCTCATGGCAGTCTCTATCTATTAGAGCATCCCACTCTTCAAATTACAATGACTGAAAGTAAGTGTCATGAGTGTCTGAGATATTCTATTTTTCTTTTTTCAGGACAGACATGTTTAAGGAACACTTGGAAGAGTTGACTTGAGTTTCTACCTTTGTTATTTCTCAAGTAATTTTTCCGGGTTTGAATATTTACCGAATTACTTCAACATCTTGAAAATGCAGCTACTTTGCACTAAATCTTGTTTTAATTAAATGGACTTTCAACCAACAAAACATTCAGAACTATTGATTTCAGGAATGCCTGTGGAGTAAGGAACTTCTCAATGTGAGTAAGGGCAGAATATGAAACAATAAAATATATTTCTCACTAAAGACACAAAATGGAAGGTCTGTTACAGGATCTTCTCTGAGATAGTTTCCCACATATTTCAATCTCCTACTCTAGAATTTAAAATTGGCTGTGACTTTTGAAGCCTCTCAGAATGCTCAATATTTGTCCAGAAAGAAAGAAAGATAAGAGCATGCAGATATGGATGATGAAGACTTCTAGATTTCATACCTGAACATACACACTTTAATTTATGCTTTTGTTATTCCTTAAATTTCTTAAATTATATCTCGTTAGGTTTGTTTGTCTTCTTTTTGTGGGTGTTTTGTTTTTGGTTTTGATTTTGTTTTCGTTTTTGTTTTTTTTTTAGTGGAGGTATTGATTGCAACAAGTTTCATACCTCCTTAAAAATGCAAAAGAACGTGGCATTCAGCGTAAGTATAACCAGACACAGATATTTCCGATTAGCTGCTGTTCATCTGCAGTTATAGAAAGAAGCATAAATAAAAAGCATGTGAACTGAAGAGCTTTCAGATGAATAGATGACATTATACATAGAAATACATAGAATACAAAGTTGTAAAATAAGAGATTGGTTCTTAATTGTAACATCTGTAACCTAGTCACTGTGACCAAAGGGTTCATTCTTTGGCTGACAGCCATCCTATTGCCCATCATAAGGGCATACCTTCACAGGACATGTATGCAAGTACATTTTTACTATGTTCCAGTGATCTGTGCAAAAAGGGGTAAGTAGAAAGAAATACTACCAAAATTTTAAAGAAAATTCAGTAACAATGGCCAGTAACTCTTCCATAATGAAGAACACATTTTAAATTAGTCTTGCATACTTTAATTCAAGTGTACAAACACTTCAAATATATAACTGTATGAAACTGCATGAACATATAGATACTCATGTCTTTGGTAGTCACCATTTTTAATAGCAGGAATTTAAGGTAAGGTTTTAAAATACAACCAAACATTTTAGGAATTTTTTTTTCAAAGAAGAGACAAGGTGCAGTGAATTTTAATGACTGGATTTTGTCAGTGACCCTCAAAATATTTATTTTTTTTTCAGATCATAGAGTTTTTCTGAGGCATGACATGACAGAAAAGTTTGCTTTAATTACTGGAGTGTTGTATTTTCTAGCTAGGTAGGGAAAAGATTATTTTATTTTATTCAGTAGAGTATATATTCCAAGAAAGATAAGGTGGAAAGTAAGGTGTTTTATTTTCATGCAGAGATCAGAGAAATCCATAGTATGGTCCAGACTTTGAAGTCTTTTTGGAACTAAGCAAGAGACTGATGGGTTATGAATGGGAGAATTTGAGCTACTGAATGTATTCTGCTGCAAAATGGGATGTGGACTGATAAGGGAATTTCTTAGGAAATGCTAGGGCAGTCATGTAAATGATAGAACACAAGGAATATAAGCATAAGAAAGAGGAGTTGTTCATTGCTTACTGAAGTAGCTTAATGAAATTTAGTAAGATGATAGATTTGGACTTAGTAATGACTGTGGGAATGGTTGGTATAGCCAAGCCATCTAAACTTTTAAACCGATCCGTGTTACTGCTGTTACTGCTACCTCCTGTGCTTAGAACCTGTGAGTCCCTGTGGGTGGCTTGTTGGGGGCTCATGGGTGCCTCTGTCTTTCCCAGCCATTGATGTCACTGTCTTCCCATCCTTCTCCTTACTCTTCACATAAGTGAAGTCAAAACAGTGGTTCTGTGTAAACATACCTTGTGAATATGAAAAGAAAATGACAAAACTGCACCTCAAAATGTCTTTACTACACTTTCATGAAAAAGTATGTGACTTTTTTAAAGTCAAGCTATTATTTTTTAATTATCATGGTACATGACATGTAGTGACAGATAGCATATGACTGCTTATTAATTGTGAAGACTGTGAACAGTATTTTAACTTGTACACAAATATTACAAGTACTTTTAAACATCCACAAAGGCTCACAATACTCTTTTGACAGACAAGTTTATATTTGGATTAGGGTAAGTCATTGGTATCTACTGTTTAGTTATTATCACAACTAATCAGTAGATGACAATAAAATACCTGTCTAAAAAACCTTTAGAAAAGGGCTAATGGCTAATTCTCATGCAGCAAGACCTCAACATAATATAGAGGAATGTATTGAGAGAAAATCTTAAATGCAGTATCAGGAACAAAACAATCAATGAATATTCTTTTTCAAGGTTCTGACCATGTCATTCTCCTAAGGAAACTTTTCATCTGGATCTCATTTATGCAGAATTGTTTTATTTACAGAAATTTTCAGGTTGGTAAGGTTATACATCACTATTAAAATTTAGTTGGGACCATACTGTCTCTGTAAAGCAACATGTTCAGACTCACAGGTGACTGAGTAAATATGTGGGGCTAGAACTTCAGTTATCATTGCAAAACTTCTCTGATAACTCTTAACAGCCATACTCAGATTTTCTGTCTATTGAAATGCCATGAATATATACTGTTTCTAGGACTTACACTCAATTAGTAGTCCTGCTCTGGCTCATGATAATCATATTGGTCTAACCTCAAAAGAAAAGTGCTTTTTTTCTATATATAAAACCACTTGGGTACAAGGTAGTGGAATTAACATGTAAGCATACAGAATTTTTTTAATTTAATCTAGTAATTGTAATTTGAACTGTGATTACTGCATATTAGAAGTATTAAAAATATCATGTGAACAGTTGAATTTCTAAAACTGGGAATAAAACTCTGTAATTTGAATATGATTATTTTTCTGTTTTATTAAAACATTTTGATATTTAAAAAATATGTTAATCTTAGGGTTTTGGGGTTTTGTTTAAAAATATTTGGTTAATGTAATGTGACTTGAAAAAAAAAAGTGATTGAGAATTTTATGAGTTGTTTTAAATATACTCACTAGACCACCAAGTTGATAAAAATGAAAAAGGTTTCTGTAAAAATTCCTGCAAAGCCAGCATTACAAGCATTGCTAAATTGTATGAGAAGCTATTCTACTCAATAGTTTTAATTGTTCAAGTTATTTTACTGAAGATAATTTTTAATACTTGTGAACACCTCATCCATACAGATTATATTTTCCTCTGATAGGTATCTTGATCTGTATTTCTATTCAGGCTTGGAAAATGGTTTCATATACTGCCTTGCACAAAGATGTGATATAAGTCTACAATTGGATCCACAAATACTGAGAACAGTCATTCAGAGGGTTGGCTGTTTTTCTCCCACAGTGCAGTTATTTAAATGTTTGATCACGTATTTTCATAGTTCAGATTTATATAAAAGAGAGAATATTAAATTTTCAAAACCATCACATGGATTTGATTCTTCTGTGCAACAAGGTTAACTGTTTTAGAATATGGATCTGTTAGAACATTTTCCTTTCTTCATTTGTGACTAAAAGCTTAGGACTTATCACAGGCAAGAAAAAAAAATGGAGTGGAGGAATCATTTTTATTAATTTCTTACTAAATATATCACAATCTCAAAATGTTAAACACTAGATAAAAGGCATATTCATATATTTCCTAATCTGTTCTAGCATGCCTCATAATTCATTTAACTAGAACACAGTGATTTCAAAGTACGTATGCACACAATGTAGCTTGTACAGTATAAACCTACCTGCAAGAGATCCTTTTTTAAGCTTTCAGTTTTAATTAACTTATGTCAGATTTCCTTTGATTGATGTGTTGAATCTTGTGGATCAATATGTCTCTGCAAAATTCCGAGGTTTGACTTGAACCCTTCACTATAAAGGTAAGGTAGCAAACTGTGGACAGTAAAGCCTGAACAACATAACTGCATGTGCAGTTAGACTTTCAAATCTTTGTTCAATGCTTAAGCAAATGTTCTAGCTCATCACTTAGCAACATTGCCTGATATAGTCACTTTTGTCTTGTGTACTTAGTACACAGAAACATTGGTGGAAAAATCTGGATTGGTGGAGATCTGTATCCACTTTGAACAACAGTAAATGATAATGCAAATTGTAATTCGGCAAAGATCATGCCTCAGACAGTCACACTGCTCTGATGTCTGGCATTCATTTCACAGTCTCAAATTCCCATACAGTAATACATACGTTCTGAGCCTCACAGAAGGTGCTTAACTGATATCCTAGGGAAGAGAAGTTGAACAACCATGTCATTACAAATTCTTTCTGTAATAGAAAGAAACAAGATTTTGAATCCTGATTAGATATGACTCATTTAAAATTTAGAGCAAAGTAGAGATCATTAGCCCAGGTACTTAAAAACCTTTCAGTTTATTCTTGAAAAAATTAGATTAAAAATAATGCAGACGTTGAAAATATATTGGGGCTTGGCTTCACTTGAGCCACAATAAACAGAGCTAAAAAATAAATAAATAGATAATTTTTGAATTTATTTTTTATGAATCTGGTATGTTTTAGATCCATAGGCTATCAGTAATTGATGCTGTATGAAGAAATAATAAAGAGCTGCAGTGATATGAGTCCAGATTATCAAACACCTATAGAAAGAAGAGGCAAATTTAAGTATAAACCATTTTTGCTCTTAGTTACTAGTTTTATTGTGCATTTTTATTAATGCTTAATCTTCAAACACTTTTATTTCAGTTAGTAGAAAATGAATAAAAATTACTTCTACTGGTATCACATGATAATTTAAAAAGTTGCACTTTGTGTTGCTGAAACTAAAATTTTGTCTATGGTTATTACTTGAGCCAAAAAGTAAGAAATAACTTCCTTCCTCATGTGTACAGTGTACACATACCAATGATACAAGCTTTAATGCATAGGGCATAATACATTTTCTGACTGATTTAATTTAGTTTCTTCTGAGAATTACTATTGACTGCATTTCTTCAAGTGAAAATTTAAAATATGCATAGCAATAAGAAGGTGGCATAATGACATTAATTTTCAATTATTTTTTATTTAAATAAATTCTCAAATAGTCTCATTGTCATACTAATGCTATTCTTCAATTCCAAAAGCACATGTGAATTAACTCCATGCCTAAATGAGGATTACTCATAGCTATTTGCAGATACTGAAAAAAGCTTACACATTGCAGTTAATCTTACTAGCTAATACTTGCCAACAACACTCAGGGATTAAGAACAGATTCAGGAAGTTAAATACAATGAAAAAAAGAGAACCAAAACAATTCTTCAGAGGTATGAAATGTTTTTATTATTTATATTAGCCAAAGAAGACCTAAAGCATACTAAATATAACAAGGCAGCCAGTCTGAGCCTGAAAGAAAAAAAGCTACTGTGAAATCTTTTTGCAGAAGCCATTCCAGGGTAGTCTAAGGGCACAAGTGACTGACAAAATTCAACACAGGGATCATTGCCCTCCAATACTTTCAACACTGTGGCATAGATGACCATGTCTGTTGTGCTTTAAACTGGTGGATTGGTCTCTCTAAGTGATAAATTTCATAAAATTTGGGTGAGCAACAAAGAAATGAGAAGAGAGAGACTTTTTCTGTTTTTCAATAAAAGGCAAAAATGTCTTTTTATATTTATGACAGTCCTACTCTCTCTTCTGGTAACTCTTGTTTCCTATTTGTGAAGGAAAAATGATAAATATAAAAATCTGGTTTATACTTTATCATCGCATTTGTTTTCATGTGTTTTCCTGTCACTTAAAACCTTCTAAACTAGTGACTGTTGTGTTTACACAGTGTTGACAGCTGCTGAAAACATTTCCTCTCATATGGCACAAACAAGAATACAAAAGGAAATCGTTATAAAAAATATAATTATTTTTCAGGTTTTCCTGTACTTCTGCTTTCTTGGTGCTAAATAACAATGCATTTCACACTGCAGAACAAAGTAAAATGTGCAGGAAATTGGCTTCAAATAAAAGATATATTTTAGATTGCTCTGTTTCCTCCCATGCCTTTTGCTGTCAAGATTAGTGGACTTGGTAATGAGTGGCAGCTAAAATTTAGGTACATTTTCAAATCACACTCTGTACTTTAATCTAAGACATTCCCATATGATCAGAATTTAGAAGTAAAAAGACATCCCATCTTCCCATCTTCCTCAAAAAAAAATCTTATATAAACAAGAAGAATATAAATAGATCATTCTATGCAACATATTTCTATTTTACTAAACTTTTCAATGGTATCTTATTGATACCCTTAGAACTAATTTCATGTATGTTATATTCAAGTTATCTTGTTTATCTTGTCCAACATTACTTAGGACTCAGGAAGCTGCGGTGCTTTTTAAAACACTTTGTCCGCAACCCAGGTTGATTCTCCAGCTGATTAGCATAGATGGAAATTATACTATTTTTTCTCATAGTGTGACAAACTTCATACACACCTCTATTTTCCCTGGGGATCAAATCTTACAATATATTGTCCCTAACCACTTTCAACCCTGTTCAATTTAAACTTTGCAAATTTTCACAATGCAGATATGCATTCTGAGACAGGGAAAGCTGAAAGTGTGGAAACAATATTTTTTTTAAATAAAACATGGAATATTCTGGGGTTTTTTAGTATTTAAAACAATAGTCTTTTAATTTCTGCTCTAGGGAAGCCAGACCACAGCACAGCAGAAAGTGCAGATTCTGCTGAAGATATCTTGATCCAGCTGTGGAGGTGTGAACATATATTTGCACATAATGTATGTATTTACCCATAACTATCTTTACTTCTACACTTATTGATGAGTTAAATTATACTAACTAACACTAGGCTTAATATACATTCATCAGAGATCCTATCGCAAGTTGTTGCTTGTTGTTTCATTAAGGAAAGCCTCACCAAGACTTTTGTCTGCTAATATTCAGTTGTTCCAAAACTTCAAGCTTTCCTCACTGAGATATCAAATGCTGGATGAGAACTACCACCTGAGAGTTTGTGGTTCTCAGTGTTTTGTCAGTTCCGGGTGGGCCAATAAACAACTATTTTCAGTAAACTGGAATGTATCTTAGAACATACTACTGTCTGAATTGAGTAGTGTGAATGAACTCTGAGATAACATGAGAGACAGGGACTGGAAATGAGTCATGTTGTTCTCCCTGACTGTATATGAAAAAAGAGATTTAAAAAAGGAAGGAAGGAAGGGAGGGGAAAGAAGACTATTTTATGTCAAAGATAATCAGCAATATGAAACATATAACATTGTTATGTGCTTATTGCTTACAATGATTTCTAAGCTAACGGTAAAGACTTGCAGTGTTGGCAGATGTGTCTCTTTAATTGTTGTGCAAAAAAGGGAACACACCAACTTTTTTGTAGTCAGTGTTTTCCATCAGAAATAATACATCAGTAAGTTTCAGTCTAGTGGTCAGTGAAACAAAAATTAGTTACATTGCAGAAGTTTATTGCATAGGAATGTGATGTGCTTCCTTTGGGGATTATACTGAACTTTGTTGTTTAATTAAAATACTGTATCCTTATAAAAAGCTATTGAAGAGAAAAAAAATGGTCATTATACTGTAATTAAAACACATAAAATGGAAAACCCCACATATTTATATTTTCCAAGTTGGTTAGCAAAGAAAATTGTGATGAAAAATTGAGATTTTATATAATATCAGTCTAACTCAAAGGCTGCAGAATCAGGGGAACAATAACCATTCTTTCTGCATGCACATGAAGAAGTGATATTGGTAGTAGGAGATTCTATTCTTGTTTGTAGTCAAAGGACCCTGAGACATGTCTTCAAGGTCATCTCTTTTTACACAAAGGACCTACTGTTGCACTGTGTATACCTCTCTTTTGTGTGAGTTGTGTGATGACCCATGCCATCTTTGAGGAAGAACAAGAGTATCAGCCTAACTTCTACAAGTGGTTCAGTGATACTAATTCCAGCTGAAGTAAGACCCCTTCCTAAAGCCAGTCTATGGCTTCATGGAAGAATAGGACTTGACACACTTATTCTGTGCTCCTACGTACTTTATCAGATTTTGTCTGTGTAATTTTGGGAAGAGCAAGGACACTCATAGGCACCTATGACTTAATTCCTTATATTATCTATGTTTCCATAACCTGCTGAGTTGCATGGACTTCAATTAGTGACTACCTGCTGTTTACAAAATGGTCTGAGAGTCCTTAGGATATGTTTTGTGTTTAGAGATGGGCCCTCCATCCTGGTACGTGTAGACTGTGTCCAATCATGGAGCTGTCACTTTTGAGTTATTGAAATAATTTTCAATTAGCCCTTTATACCTTTATTTTTTATAACCTTTTTCTTTTTATTTTTTAACTTATTAGAAAGAATTAATACCTCACTAGATGTGGCAAAAATTATAATGGGATATAAAAAGGTGGTAGAAGAAAAAATCTGAAAATTCATTTCTTCACAGGTCACATAATGAAGTGTATAATGTATGTCTGGACCCTCAGAAGTCAGGTATGCAGAATTTCCACTTATGTTACTGTATTGCAATTTTATTTAAGTAAGGAAAATATTACATTTGCACCAAAAGATTCTTGTCATGGGCAAATAGCCACACACAGTTTCTGAGACATTACCTCTGGTCAGTCAGAAAACAACAATTACATATATCCAATCACTGAAAAGGATTAGGGCATTTTTGTAAGTAAGAAGTGTTCTAAAGGAGGTACAGACTGGACTCTGATGTGTACCCAGATTCACAAAATATCTTTGACTAACAACCTCAAAAGGAAAGGAAAGCCATTATTTTTCTTCTCTGTCCAGAAGGTCCTATCAGTATATAATTACCTTTCTTGGATGATCAACTGGGATAAGGTTTTTTCTCCACCTTCCTCTTTTCTAATCTAAGTTTAAAATATACTCTTTTTTTTTTTCCTACTGTCCCTACTGCCCTTCTAAGGCCTCCAAAGCCGCAGAAAGTAAGAAATACTAACAGAATAAGAAAAATCTTTGGGTAACTCATGCAGATCAGGCAAATGCTCTCTGCAGGTAGTAGTAGGAAGGGAATGTGCTACATCATTCCCAGTAATTAATATTATGCCTGACTGGTTACAACTTTGGAAAACTAATGTGTGCTTTAGCTCTTCTTTTAGATGTGTGAAGATATCTAGAATGCTAATTGTAAATATCTTTAATTTCAGATTATTGAACCTATGAGTGTTTTCCCAAATCACAGTTTGTTAATATGAAGTCCATAAGAAGTCATCCATCTTACCCTGGTATCTGAGTACTAATCATGAGCGGTGTTTAGTTAGACAAGGTTGTATGTGGCCAGAATATGATGATATTCCCTTAGCATTGTCTCTCAGCTTTCCACAATCTGTGGCCTTGGGTCTTCCTGTGCTGAAACTGGTACTTTTCTGTTTAAAAATAAAAATAATGTAAAATCTGTTTTTATTTCATGGCACATTGATAGCTTTATAGTGGAAAAAAAGCAGATATGTTTACCTGAGGCCTAAACCCCTTACAAATATATTCATATCTGTATTCATCCCAGGCTTACTAGCTGGCATTTACCGAGTTTACCGGGGAATCTAATTGCTTAGGTTTGAATCTAGAATAGACACATTATTTGCTTAAGACCTGAGTGTTATAAAAGACTTAATGAGATTGTAACAAAGACCACAGTGAGAGAAGGAGGGAGGGGAGGTGGAGTGCAGGGCTGAGTGGCAGCAAATAGATGACCGACAGTGACTTTTAGTTCCAAACTGAGCAGAACCTGAAAAAATTTGTCTTCCTACATAACACAGCTATAATTGACAACTGCTTCAGGAAGCAAGAAGACCCCAAGTTAGCATGTGACACACTGAATTGTCTTTCTATGGCTTTGAGAGATAAAAATACTTTTTGTTCTCACACAAAATACTGTTTCTTTCTTGGTATTGTAGGTCTGCACAGCTACATGGAGCAAATACTCTTCACAAACATAAAACTGGTCGAACTCAGTTCTTTAGAAATTTCCTAGCAATGCTAAATTCTGCCTAAAGATTTGATTTCTATCCCTTAGACAAGAAAACAATTTTGAGCACTTTTCATCCAACCCCATGTGAATCTTCCATCTGTTTGAAATGATCATTAATATTTGAAAACTGACACTTCTTTTTTCTACGTCCTCTGTCATCCTCAGCATCAGTGAAGACCACAAAGAAGTGGATAACAGGGGGATAACCAGAAGCAGCTAAACTAAATGAAATTCAGATAGCTGCCAGTTCTTCTGTCTTGAATTCAATACTATGTATGACATGCAAAATGAGGGTCAGCTGGCAGGTATAGCAAATCTGCACCTGCTTGGAGCTAATAGAAATTGTCCAAACTGCTTTATTTCGCTGTCTATCTCTTTTGATAATATAAAAACGGAGAGCTTTAGATTATACAAGTCATTGAAGAAACTCAAGATTTGTAATCTCTTCAGTGAAATAGCATAAAGGAGGATGCAGTACTTTTACTGCAATTTTGCTGCAGTCTTTTTCCACTGCAAAGAACAAAATGGAATGCAGCACTTGCTGTATTTCATCATCTTAAAAAATGTAATTCTTTGGTACAGCAGCAATTTCTAACAGTCTTAAGTGATCACAGACAGTAAAAGTCCATTCTTTCAGCCAACACACTGATAGAAAAGCTCCTGAGCAGAGTATTAAGTTGCTGCAGCACAGTACAATTAAAACATTTTAATAGATGTTTTACTTGACACTCCATGTAACATTTCAAGTGACAAAGTTTCATGTATAAAATTTCTTAAGTTCATTCAACCATATAGATGCAAATTATCATGTGTTTATCAGTTGTTCTTTAAATGACCTTGAATTATTTGCTTCAAAACTTTCTCATTACAATGAAAAATTATATCCTGCCTTTATTCATGAAGGAGAATTTAAACTAATATGCAAACAAATTTCTTGGATACATTAACAGTATCATGAACAAATGTGTTGATTTTCAGTGATCTGACACAATTTATCTAGAAAATTGAGCCATAACTTTGATTGGAAATAATTTTTAATTGAAAAAAATAAAGAAAATATCTGTATAAGGAACTCTTAGTATCTATATAGAAAATATTTAGCTATTTCAAGCTCTTTGTTTCTTCCACATGCAGAACAAGCCATGTGACCATCAGAGTCACAATACTGAAAAATTGTTCAGTAATTTTTAAAAGTGAGATTCATCACTAGTGCTATCAGGCCAGGTGTTAAAATATTATTCTGTATTAGTTTAATTCCTATCCTACCATCCTTTGTCTGAATTATAACAGCTGCTAAACAGCATTCCACAAGAACAAATGAAGGCTTCACATAAAACAGATGTATTAATCAATGGAATCAATAAATATATGTGAAAAAATGGAGAAAAACCTGCAGATCACTTAATCTCTGCATGTGCCAGTTTTCCCTGTAGAGAAATGTTTTCTCATTTTCTCTCTGGGGTTCAAAAGAAGTACTGTTAAACTATATAAAAGTGACCAGGAAATCATAGAAAGTAAAAGTGGGAGAAACTTTAAGTGACCATTTAGTCTTGAAGGCAGCCTTCTCTGTATTTCTGTGATAAGGAATATATGTTTTTCTAAGAGGATCTTAAAAACATCTAATGGCTAACTCTTAAGTTTTATTGTGTGCTTGCAATCTCCTTTGACAACCTACTCAGGGGCAGTGTATGCAGAGCTCTGGTTAGGGAGAGCAATGAAGACATCTTTTAAAGGCAACAAATCTCCTTCTAAGCAGATATCATATGAAAAATTTTCCCTCCCATTCATGCCACTCTGCTGAGGCTGGAAGAGGGTGTAGAATGATGACACATTTCATTTTGAAATCTCATCTTACCTGCAGGTCAGCATGTGAAACACAGGACACCTATGGATTGGACTTTGGTTCTCTTGACAGCCCTCTGCCCAATGTAGTCACTTTCAGCAAAAGGAGAGGACAACAACATTAAAAGCCATGAAGAATGACCCTTTTAATAGTGTTTTTTGACAAATGTCCAGTGTTTGAAGAATATATGGGTGAACTTCAGTCAGATTGTTTAAACATTTTTTGAATTAAATACCCATCTCTCTATGTCTGTCAATATATAAATATAAATTTCCACTCAGTGACTTTTTTCACTTTCTGTTTTTGAATTTTCCAATTTTTTTTCCAAAAAAGGGTCATATTTGCTCAGAATTCACCATGGGGTTAATGTCCATAGACCTGTCTTTCATTTGAAAATCAATAGGATGTCCTCTACAGTAAAAGTTTGATCAGAAGAGTTCATCCCAGGTAGTATTGTATAAAAAGATATACTAGATTGAATAACCAATGTGGAAAAAATCGCAAATTTAGGAGGAAAATGAAACAGTGTGATGAATGCATATGTGCAAATACATTATATATATATGTATATTTAGATATAGATATAGATGTAGATATATAATACAAGGTACATGTTACATTTTCAAACATAATGCAAGGTACATTTTCATTGAATGAATTTTTCATAGAAAAAGTGTGAACTGCAAGTGAAAACAGCTTTGCTCTGAGAAACTAACTGTACTTTGTATATCTATGTGTGTGTAAAAGAGGGAGAAAAGGGAAGGGAAGGGAAGGCAAAGCAAGGCAAGACAAGGCAAGGCAAGAGAACAGAACTGAACTTCCGACTTTGGAAAAGCTTGAGGTTTTAACTGTCATGAAAAAATCATTCATGATATAAGATGTTTGAATGCAAAGAAATGAAATTTATATTGTGAAAATCTATCACAGAATTAAATTTAGCTTTAATTTACACATTCAAAATTATCTCATTTCTATTTGTTCTTCACAGATATTAAAAAAATATGTACTCAAACTTGTTGCTAAATCTTTTTTTTTCTTGACCTAGTAGGTAACTGTGTGATTTTGTTGTTTTCAACTCCATATTTCTTCTTAGACTTTGGTACTGGTGAAATGGAATAAACACCCAATATTTTCCACAAAATATAATATAAAGACCAAGCAATTGATTCTTAACCCACAAAAATACTAACTTAGGTAATGATTAGGAAGAAGAAACCTAAATAAGTTCCCTTTTCCCAAGCAAAAAAAAAAAGCCAACCCAAACCCAAACTCAAAAGGTACCAGAACTAAGAGTTAAATCTTGGATAAAATGCAAAAGCATCTTTATTCACAGCAGTTCTAAAATCTTCACTTAGTTCTAAACCAAAATGATTTCCAGTCAGGCTCATATTGGTTTTCAGTATAGCATTAGGCTTTGCATTCAGTGTCCATCTAAGCCTCCAAGATTTTGTGATGTGCTTTATTTAGATATGAATGATGAAGAAAACTCACCAAAGCTTCAAGTTCTCTTCCATTTTATAAAGGTATGGATTCATACAGTATTTAAAGGGTAAGTTTGCTTACTTTTTACTTCACGCTATAAATTCCTTCCTGTCAAAACTGTTCATCCCGGTTTGATTTGGTTTGTTTGGTTGGTTGGTTGGTTTTCCCCCAACATTTTTATTAGTACGTGACTTGATACAGACTTAAGGGTAGGTACCATTCTCAAGATCAGAGACTGCCATTCAGGATCAGATCAAAGATTTATAGCTTGATTATTTTCTTTTTCATGTTCTGTCTTACCACAGGCAACTAGGCATTTGTTCTTGTTTCATGGGGTATTCTAACACTTTCAATGGCCTTAAATATGAGCATGGATGTCCTACTACAATTTGCATTTTTTATAGCCTTTTATATTGTGTTATGTATAATGTCACTTTGTATTAACCTGCATTCTATTTTGATCAGAGCTATAAAATGGGGTTCTTAAATGTCAGTAATAATTCATACCTCAAAGAATATGAAATGAAGGGCAAAGCTCACACAAGAGTAAATTAACTGAATTCATATTTTATCAGGGATATGTAAAAAAAATATTTTGCTGTGGATATGATAGTGAGTAATCTGCCTTTTGCATTTACTCTTAAACTGCAGACTCAGATGGGATAGACTATGTCCCATAATATACTAGCACATAAAAAGAGGCATTCTTCAAGCAAGTTTGACAACATTTTTAGGAAAGGCAAATGCTTCAATATTATTGTCTACAATGCCAGAGAAATAGTCTACGGCAGGTACACCATGACAGTGAACTCTGTAACATAATCAAAGTCCAGTAGACTGCACATGTCTCTGCACAAGTCTCTGCACAAATTATTCTTGTATTCAGCAGTACCTATAATGTATGAGCACTAGGAGTTTATTTAAAGGCTGTCTTTGCATGTCAGGCAGAAATTCACATTTCTGCCTTCTGTGCCATTGTTTGCAGCTACCCATTTTGGGCATCACTGGCTATAGAAGCCAAGAAGATAATGCTGATACATATATCACAAACATCAATAGCCGGATAGCTGTGGAGTCAACCAAGGACTATTGGTAAGAATACACTGTGCGAACTGGAAAGAAAAACATATGCCTGAAGAAGGGAGCCATACAGAGCTGGGCAGCATTTTTCTGAGACAAACCTTTTTGTTCTGGCTGATGGAGACAAGCACAATGCAGTAGAGCACAAGTGCAGGAATGAGATTGAGAACCAGGCACGGACTGCTGACCAAAGGACAACCAAATAGGGGTGTACAAGACCACCAAAGACCCTCAAAACTCTCTGAACCATTTCCAGAAAGGTCTAGAGGAATAAACTGCTCATGATAACTAATTTGTGTAGAAAGGAAGAAACTTAACTTCAAGGTGAGGAAAACTCACCTATGAAAAGGTACCCCCACAAAGTCTTGTTGCCATACCCCCAGGACCCTGAGCACACCATCAACTGGATCAATAGTGGAACTAGACTGGTGATCTTTCTTCCTTCTTCTCTTTAGTATCTCACTCTCTTTCACCCCATCCCTTATACAAAATTCAGTATCATGTCTTTTTAAGACACTAATTTATGCCAATTTCTATGTGAAGTGCATAATTCACTGGTAAAGCTTTGTTAAGTTTTTGTAGACCCTCTGACTTTTATCATTCCTTTTCAATCATGGGCATCTACACATTCCTGATTGTCCCCTGACATCTGTCTCCATGCATATTTCTGGTGTTTAGGATGTCTCTCACTTCCAGCATCTTTCCTCCAGGCAGGATCTTCATCTTTTTCTTTCCATCTCCCTTCTTTCTGGACCATTTCTTCTTTTGGGCAACCTTTATTCTCATTCTGTCTTGGTCCCCAACCCCCCAAGTCTTCTAGTCTAAGAAGTCTGTTCTGAAGCACAGAACACAATCAGCCTTGTAATTGTTGGTGCTGTCTCATCTCTTTTTTTTTTAATTGGAGGTTTCAAGGCATGCCACTTTTGCTTCGTATGAGTGTTATGAAAATTTACCAGTTGCATGTAGCAGGAAGCACAGAGTTCAGTTTTGGATACTTCTACCCCAGCACTCCTCCAATCACTCCACTAATGATTATGTGCCTTCTCCTAGTATTCCACAGTTAAATCTGAGTTCTGTGTCATTTGCAAAATGACCTATATGTTTCTGCCATTTGCTTCTGCTGGCAATTTAATTTCTAGAGAAAAGTTACTGTGAAGGCAGAGAATACAATGGAAAGACTTACACCTCAGTCAGAGCAGTTAATCTTATTCTCTTGCTGAGAACAACACCTTTCTAAAGGAACAGTCGGGCTTTTGTCCCACTGGCTTCTTCTCAGATACCCAAAGTAGGTTATTGTTTTGTGTTCTAAATGAGCCTCTATTCAGAATGTTTTAGATATATAAAGTGATTCAGCTGTAAAAGCAAACCCCTTGATTAAGTGTCATTCCAGTGATACCATAATACTACATAGTTAATACACAAACCCAACCACCTTCATAAAGGAACAGTGCAGTGAGATCTCATACAATTCAATTTTCACTGTTGCTGCATTGCACTCAGCACTTCAGATAAATCTGTTCACTTTCTCCCAGGTGTTGGGACAATTAAAGTTTCATCACATCTTACAAATTGCAAAAGAACATTTTATGCTGCCAAAGACTGAACTGTTCATGTTTTAAGTTGCTTTCTGTTTATTGGCTTACTTTTTCCTGGAGTGACTCTCCAAGCTGGAAAACTCCTTAAAACATATAATTACTCAACCTAGAACATGCAATTTTTTAAAATTACAAAATAAAACAGATCACCCTCTTTGAAAAGAAAAACTACATGTGAGAGAAAACTCTGTTGGTTTTCTCAGCTTGTCTTATACAAGGATATATAATATCTTAGCTCTGACAGGCAAAGACTTGGCAGAAGCCCATAACCACAAGCCACATATCTATAAGCTACATATCCATAACATCTCCCATATCACAACAATACTAAGAGCATTGTTAGCTTTCTTGTACAGTTTTATTTTACAGTAATTACAGTTTATAATCCATCAGCAAAAGAGTTAAGAAATCAATTATACAACTTTAATCAAATCTATACACCCTCTTTTAAATAGGGATATAAGAATACAGGAAATGTACTATTTCTGTATTTATACTTTAGTAAAAAATACAAAAAATAAGTTGCAAGACAAAGTGGAGTTTTAATACCTCCAATTTTATGGCAGACTAATTTCTTAAGTATTTTTCCCATGTCTGTTTGATGGCTTATGCTGAGCTTTGGCCTTTTCCATGTTTACTGTTATTAGCTTCATTCTGATAGTTTAAAGCTAGTTCAGGCAATTATATGCAGTTTTCAGTGATCTTTTTTTGGTTTCATTCAGCATGTTTTAGAGGCCTGACATGAAATTTCAGCCTTAGGCACCATGGTTATATTCTGACAGTGAATCTTTCCCCAATTAATTAAAATATACCTGTAAATTGAAATGCAAGACAGATTAAAACATTTGATGATAGGATTACTATAATATAATTTACTATAATATCATATGCTCTCCTTCCAAGGTTAAAGCACTATGTTGGCCTTATTGTGGTATATAAATAGAATTATTGTCAGTTGCTGATAATTTCCTTTTATAATTTTGACTGGTGAGAAACTAAGATTTTCAGTATTTATTTTTCTTTAAACTGTTGAGCTAGACCTTCAATGTGCTGCCATATTTACTGTTTGAGAAGAAACAAGTCAACACAGTACAGGTAAAATTAATGCTAAAGTTCATTGGAGGAAAAATACCAGTCCTCTGTATATGAACTAACAATGGACAGATATATGAATACTTTCATGAATCATGTTTACTTTAAGGTAATCTGAAACAAACCTGTGCTCAGAAGTTATCTAATCTACTTTGTATGCTGACTGATTTTCTAAAGTTAGCAAACTTCAGGTTGTATACTAAAAGACAAGCTTTTGGCACACACTGCCTATTACATTTCTGTACCCTTTTCTTCAACCAAGAATTTTAAAGTACAATCAATATTCTGCATTTCAAACACTGTTCAGAAACATATTTCTTTAAGAAATTAGGGACAGATTCAATGAGCTATTTTTAGATTTTTCTCAAAAAATATTATTATGCTGTAGCAATTAATTACTTGGGATTTTTTCTCCAAATATAAATCTTCTTTGTGTTATCATGCTATTGTATTACCGTGGATCAAAATTTGCAGAGGGTTTCATAGAATTTCATAGTATCGATCGGGTTGGTAAAGACCTCCAAGATCATCCAGTCCAACCCTTGGTCCAACCCCAGTCCATTTACTAGATCATGGCACTCAGTGCCACGTCCAATCTCAGTATAAAAACCTCCAGGGACGGTGAATCCACCACCTCTCTGGGCATGCCATTACAATGCCTGATTACTCTCTCTGTAAAGAATTTTTTTCTGATATCCAACTTAAATTTCCCCTGGCAGAGCTTGAGCCTGTGCCCCCTTGTCCTATTGCTGAGTGCCTGGGAGAATAGACTAACCCCCACCTGGCTAGAACTTCCCTTCAGGAAGTTATAGACAGTGATGAGGTCACCTCTGAGCCTCCTCTTCTCCAGGCTAAACAACCCCAGCTTCCTCAGCCTCTCCCCACAGGACTTGTGCTCCAGTCCCTTCACCAACCTTGTTGCTCTTCTCTGGACCCACTCCACCACCTCAATATCTTTCCTGAACGGAGGGGCCCAGAACTGAACACAATACTGTTTCTGTTGTATGTAATCCATTTGTGATACAAGGAAAGTATGGAAAAAATTCTTCATCTTTCTATTCTTTTATATAGGAGTCTTTAAATTGACTTTCTCTTCTTTCAAGTTCTTTAGTGAGCATAGGAAGAACTAACAATTACAACACTTTCACAGTTGACACTAGCATAATCAATAGATCAATAGTCATCAGTATGAATTTGTAAGGTGACCCTAAGTGTAATCTCTAATGATAAATTCTAGGTAAATTTATATTAGACAAAGTTTTGCCATGTTTACAATTTGTTTTCCTAAAGCAAATTAATTTTCTGTGTTTTTTGTCTGCTAAATCACTAAACAGGTCTATTTCATTAAAATTTCCCCACCTAGTCCCTGCAGTCCTTGAATTAATACTTTAATACAGAAACTGGGAAGATCTAAACAGCTTTTTCTGCATTATTTCATGGTTTCACAATTTTTAGATCATATTTAAGGGTGGAAGTCTTTCTGACAGACTATGAATCTTTAGCTAAACAACTAGGTATAGGGATCAGCTGCTTTGTAGCTCTGTGAAAGAAACAAATCACACTTATTCAAAACATAAATATTGAGTGAAAGAAGAATGTACAATCACAATTAATGCTATCATCTTTCTAATTAATTTTTTCATGCTTCTTTTTTCAAAGGTATCATGTATTACAGGAAAAAAACCCTTGTCTTTCATAGAGAAACAATTCTGCTAGAATTACAGTGATCATTAAAAAGATGTTTCAGATTAGGAAGTTAGTCTTTAGAAGAGAATGTGCACAGGAGCATTGGAACTGTAGTTTCCATGAGGTACAACTATTTGGACAGAGATATATATGGACCTAAAATCTGAAATAACTTGACTTTCTTTTGAAATAATGCTCACATGAATTGTTGATGAAAAAAGATTTTTTATGGCATTTTCCTCTATCAATGATGTAGAACTGTTGGAAGCTAAACATTTAATGAAATACATTTCAAACATTTCCATTCAATTTTGAAATCAATATGCCAGCAGTCGTATGCATGCATAATAATCTCCTAGTGAGTCTAAAAATATTTTTCATTCTAAGTGTTCTTTTCTACACTAATAAACTAATGTGAAATAGGGCAGACTAAATCTAGAGCTGAGGTAACATGTCTTAACTTTCATCTCAACAGCTTTAACAGTTTGCAACACAACTGCCAATTTTTAATATGGTAAAACTTGACATATAAAATCTTAGAATAATTTTTTAAGAGAATAAGAGTGATGCATTTCAGGGTGATATACATACAATTTTAAGATAATATACATAAAACATACAGGGTGAAGTGGAGGATTACTTTAAGAGATACCATAAGTAAAATACAATAATTTACCCTGCTGTAGTTAAAGCAAGGATCCATACTGATATGGACTGCATGTGGTCTGGGAAGTGGAAGTCAGTTTTATATAGAGATTTAAGGGCATATTTCCTGCCTGATTCAGACCTCAATTATATAGACACCACTTATTTTTTGTTTAATTAATACACTCTCCAGAAGCACTGGATCAATTTTCATTAGCCTATTCCATCAACAGCTCACTCATGATTTCTTTCATGGGACCAGGATGAGATCTTTCAGATCTCTTCACACCACATCTTAGCTGTCATCTACATAATTTGCATCAGCAGGTTTCCCCTATACCTGGGATTTTATTAATGAAATGAGGATACCATCCTAAATGTGAAATAAACATATTTTTCAGATTTCAAAAATGCTTATTTTATTGTTCTATACAGATTTCAAGATAGAGGTTAAAGCAACACTACTAACTACAATCATTAAAATATTAATATCAAGCCTTACAGAATGCATTCTATTGTCTTAAAATGCTTGAGATTAAAATAAAGCTATAATAGATATTCCTGGGTCTTTGTTTTTTCTTTTGGATCATATTTTTGGCTTGAACCTATAAACATGTCTTAGAAATTTACATATTGGTATGATGGATTGAAAAATAACATCATGTAAATTATGCTATCCATCATAGTGAAAAAAGAAAAAGAAGAAGGATTCCTCCCTAGCGATAGGGTTTCAGAGGCAGGAGCTTGAAGAAAAAGGACATAAAATTCGGTACAATCCAAAGCAGATGGAATAAATGAAAAGGCAGAGAACTAAAGATATAAAAGGAAGCAAAGAATTTGTCAATGAGCTGGATAAAATTCTTTCTTGGTCATGTAGTCTAAGTATTTAAAAGTTTGGTCCAAAATATGTGTTAGCCAGATTAATGAACACTATGAATGAAAACCTAAGACCCAAATCTGCTGCTACTATTGACGTATCTGCATGAAATCAAACATAAATGAAATAAAAATCAGATTTTTTTTTCTTATTTGACAACCAACAAGTTTCATGTGTGAGAAGTCAGTTTTATCTGGTCTGTATGAAATCTTCTGGACTAAGATTCTGATGCTAACTTACAGGACCACCTGAGTGGGGGATCCCAAAGTTGTCTTTATGTGAACATTAGCAGGTATAAACCTGCAGTATTATAATACCTGTGAAAAAAAACAGCACAAACAGATTAGATAGATAGATTGGATAGATAGATAGACAGACAGACAGACAGATGCATGTATAACATATTTTAAAGGGACTCTTAGTTGATGTAAAGTCAGTGGCAGAGGGAATTGTTTTTAACTAAGAAAAAATTTGATGAACTTCTTTGACTAGGAATACTAAACGAAAAAGACAGAATACATTTAATTTTGGTAAGACAAGATATCTTGGTAATTTTAGTTTTATGTGATAAATTTTTCCCTTCTGTTTTGTATATTTATAGGTAAAGAAAATGCTTTTGTGATTTAATGTTAGCAACTGCTGAATGGTAACATAAATTGAATGAATAATCAGAAAAAAAACATTATTTCTTCCCTATGGTCTTTATGTGTGCATTTGTTGCCATAGGTGTTGGGGTCTTTTAAATAGGTTTATCAATAATGGTACTAAAGAAACTTTTATTTGATTTTAGTTTGTTTAACCTGTTTATGGAATTTTATTTAGTCTGTTTATATAGTAGAGTTTTTTTAACTTCTAAATACAAAAGAGCTTGGATCTTTTTCATCAGATTTTAAAAAATCATACCTTTGTTTAATACGACAGTTACTGAGCTGTAGAAGAAGGACAATCCTACAATCAGTGGAAGAGGTTTTACCGGTAATGGATTTATAGTGACAAGGACCAAATTGAACCAGCTGCCTCTGAAGAAGATCAATGCAGCACTGTGACTGTTTAAGGGACTCTAATGGACTTTTAATGAATGTTTTCTGCATTATGTATGTTTTCTCCTGTTCAGTAATTGTTATTCGAAGAGCGTTCTCGTTCGTTTATCCCTTAGAGATCCTACCCAGGTTTTTGTTCCCCTCACCCCTCAGGGCTGCCTTCCCACCTCTTTCAGAGCCTCAAATTTTGATTTGCTGTTGGACGTGATCCCATATTGGTCAGTTGTTGAATCACTGCCCTTATTATTGGTGTGTTTACGCGATTCCCTGTTGGTCAGTTGTTGAATCCCTGTGCCTATTATTGGTACATTTTTCAATCCTGTTCTCCACCAATGGGAGTCCAGGTTCCACCCATATTTCCAGAGAATTCCATCGCTAACCCTATAAAAGAAGGTGTTTCGCTTTAATAAAGGGTTTTGTTCCACTGCTTCTTGGAGTCCTGTCATCTTTCCAGGAGCGAAGCTGGAATTGGGAGCTGGAATCTCTAATCCAACAGCCACCACTGAACCAGCTGTGTTCTTGATAGATTGTAATCACACTATTAGAACTTGGGAAGGAGTATCATTCATGTCCATGGAGAGAACTAAATACTGAAACAATAGATTTTTGTGTTAATTAATGTGTTCTCACACTTTATATTGTTGTCCACTAACATTTCTTTCAGCTTAGATGCATTTTGTGTTGTTCTTTGCAGGGCTTTCAATGTCAATACTTTGATATTTAAGATTCCATATTTCTTGAAAAAATTTGAAGGCTGATGATGAAAGTGGTTACTGCTACTGGCTTTTGTTCAAGGCTGCTTTTCTACACTGGTACACATGGAACACATAGTTTTATTTTGTTGCCATGAAGACTGTAAATTCTTGTACCTTTTCTTCAAAAAAAGCTAAGTATTGCAAGCTCACAATAAAATTTAACAGTTAGCAAAGATGTATTCTGGGTGCATTTTTACATTCTTCGTTCAAAAAGGGACCTTATAATTTCAAGCTCAGCAGTATTTTAGTCTTAGTTCTTAGTTACATTGGCATAAGCTTATGAGTGAGATCAAAGTTAGTATACTAACTATTTCATATGGTACTCTGGTAGTCATTGCCTTGTTTTATTCCCCATTTCCATACTGATTTACAAAAAGCAGGACACAAAGTAACAAATCTTTCTTCAAAAATGAACTTGTTCTGCTTATTTAAACAGACATTTTTTTGCACTGCTGTTGTATGAAAGCTATGGGAACAGCACTCATTAGCAGTCAGCTATATTCAGTGTAGACAGATATAATAATAGTTACACAAATTAGTGCTCATTGTACACTTCTGATGAAAAGTTTAAGATAGCTAAAAAGTAAGAAGAGAATAGAGAGCTCATTGTAGGAGGATCAGAAGTGCAGGGGCTTGTGACAACCTGTGACAGTCAATACAGTAGCAAAGTTGAAGTATATATGAGAGTTTATAGGAAGACAACTAGAGAATTCTGAACAGAACAGAGTGTGATAGGAAATATACACTGTCACACATTCAATACTAAAGTTTCAATGTATCATGAAACTTAGGTTATCTGAAAGTCCTGCTAAAAACTCCTCTGTCCTTTTAGGTTAATTTTAACATGTCAGAGTAATAGAGTTATGATTTTTTATATCTATTTGTGCTAACAAGACTACAGAATCTCCTTTCACATGTTGACTGAGAGAATACAGTTTCTAGGAGTTAAATTTGTGAATAGAACATTATTTTTCTTTTATTTTGGCAGCTGATTCAAGAAGGGAACATGAAATATAGTTACTATACTAATAAAGAGTATACAATGTTCAAGAGTACACTGCATTATCTTCTGTGGTGCAGGAAGACTGAATTCTGTCAAAGTGAAGAAAAGTGCTGAGAGGAGGTTAAAGTTCCTCCTTCTAATTCTTCCTTCTAATTTTATTGTATTTCCAAGGTTATCATTTGGACTGCTGCAGAATCTTCTTCTGGAAGCATGTACAATGTCCCTATTATAGTCCTAATTTTAGTGTTGATAAGTATACCTGAGTTGCATGGCTAGCACAGTTCAAGGCAAATGGTGTGAGGACTTCCTATAAGTTGCCTTTGTGGCCCAAGACTCCTATGGCCCAGGTCAGAACTCAGAAGGTCAGACAAAAGACTAGAAGGAGATAAGCTTGTCTTGCAGCTTTGAAATCACTCTTTTGAGTGATATATCTTTCAATGAAAAGAAGATATATACCTATATGAGACACTAATGGGGGCACACATTTAAAGCTTCTCTCATTCCTTCTTCTTTGAATGTTCCTTGAAATGCATTCTGAACAATTTAATGCACAGTATTGTAAGCTGGACAATTTTCACAGACCTGTTATACCATGACTATTGAAAGATTCACCTTGCTAGAGATGTTCCCAACCTATTGACATTTAATCAGTCACTATTTGGAAGGGAAAAAAACAGATAGGACACCAACACAGATGGGCTTCAGGCAATGTGTGATTAAGGTTGCTTCAGAGATATACTGAAACACATGCTAACATGTGAGAGAATTCTCTATCTGTAACCTGGGAAATCTAAAGCTATTATTTTCTGAAAGACAAATTGAGTAGATTTCTGGACCTGTGTCATGTTTGCACAGCAGAAAACTGAAACATGCTACTGTCAACTCTATTTAGGTTCCAAGAAGTTTGAAATTTGTTATATATGTGCTGTGTTTCTATTCTCAATGATCACATTTCTCCATTGCTAAAGAATACAATCATTTCACTCTTGATATTCCATATTTAAAGATTATAAAATTTTTGAAGGAGAAAAGTTTATAAATTTTTCACTTCCCCACTCAATTTGGTATCAACAGTAAAAGTCATTAGAGAACACTTGATCCCATCATCCAGATCACTTATTAATAGATAAAACAGTGTTGAACTCAATATCAATTCCTGAGGACCCCACTTGTGACAGGTTGCCAGTTTGAAAAGGAGATATTCATCACCCTGTTCTTGGTGCTGCCTGTCAACCAGTTCCCCATCTATCACACAGACCACCTATCTAAATCTTAACATGTATGTTTTTCCAGATGGAGGCTGTGGTAAACAATAGTAAAAGGTAGACAATGTCCACCACTCTCTCTCCCAATAAGCAGGCAGGTTACTTTGTTGAGGGAGGTGACCAGCTTTGTCAAACATCATTTTCTCTTGCTGAATCTATGCTGGGATTTTCGTATCACATGCTTCATCTGACTTTTGCCAGCCTCCAGGACAATTTGTTTTGTAACTTTCCCAGGGACTGAAGTAACGGGCTTTTAATTTCCTGGATCCTTCTTTAAACCCACCTTGCAGATGGCAAGGTTATTAGCCTTATTCCAGTCTTCTGAGATGTCCCCTGACCTCCATAATTTCTCAAAGTCCACTTCCCTTACCTTTAATCAGGATGAACTGGTCTTGTCCTTTCAGAAGAGTTTTTTGAAAATATCCCAACACTGGTTACCTCCTTTATCTGCCTCAACTATAAAATAGGAATAATACTTTGAAATCAAGATAAGAGGATAAATCAGATTTGACAGCTATTCAGTCCATTTATTTGCAAGGAATCCATGACTAAAGTAACTAAAATATTTATTACATTTTAGCAGAAATCTCTGGGTCTCTGTAAATCTTACATGCTGAAATAAAAATACAAGTACTGAGTCTGTGTACAGAAATAAATAACTACTGTTAACAGTGGAAGAAAATGTAGCAAACTATAAAGTAACATATATTGTAAGAATTCCTAGCAACCATAGACACTGGAAGAAGCAATATCACACCCTTATGATATGGTTGTTCTGGAGCTGTTGGTGTTGAAAGTCAACCATAAGACTCTGAGGTCATAAATCCCAAATCAGTTTCAAGAATACTACAGCAGTAATACTACTGGTTAAAACTCACAGCTCTGAGGCACAAGGGAAAATAGACCAGAAACACTTCCAAATTTATTTATATTAAGTTTAAATAATTGAATAATTTAAAAACAATATTCTTTTTCACTTAGGTCATAGTAAATTGTGGACTATTTTTATTATTTGTATTGTGGAGTCCCTCTTTGTGATGTAAAATTGTAAAAATATTATAGTTACATTACCTTAGGAGCAGCTATACCATTATATCCCAAACACAAAGAACTTCTGTTTTTTGGGATCATATAATTAGATGTACAAATCTGGAAATATCCAGAAATGCAAGTCTTTTTAACATGCATTCATTCTTGACCAAGCTCAGGCTAAGAGCAAACGTTGTTTTCAGTACAAGACTAGGTTTCCATCAGGCATTATTAGTTAGTACTTATGCATTTTCTGTGAGCATATACTGTTATTGCACACAAAAACAGCAAGACAACAACTCTGTGCTCTCACTACATGCTGGTTGATTTATATCAAGAATTAGTGCAATATCATTATTTCAACCTAATCATAAGGGCTTAATTGCTGAAGTGGAAAAGCAAAGTCAGTCCATCAGCTTTCACCAACCATTGCTGAATCCAGAATTGGGAACAGAAAATCTTTTCAAATGTCTTTCATTGGGCTTTGCATCAGGCCATCTGTACAAAATTTTGAAACTTTTAAGATTAGGTGTGTGAACCTTACAATTATGCTCTATGCACTTCTTCAAAACACTCTTGATTCACCTTTTGTCAAACACATTCCTAAAAATTAAAACATTTAATAACTTATGCAATCATTGCCACTGAAATCTGATCATTTTTCTGCTAATATGTGAGGCAGTGAAATCTGGCTTACATGCCCTTAGTTTTTACTGCTGACAGTATAAACATGTTTAGAGACTGAAGAAGACAAATCTGATGGACAGTGGCATTTTGTCCTTTTTACATAAAAGCTTTATTGACCATAGTGGTGAGACAAAGTATAAGGAGCCAGGTCTTCTGCTGTTTTTCAACACCACAAATCAAAACTCAAATGATTCTGAAATCACTGAAATTTATGTAGTGAGATTTGTTATTGTGCATTGCAAAAAGAAAAAGAGGAAACCAGAAATATTGGCCTGAGACCTTTCTAAATGACTGAAAGCTAACGGAATTCTATTGTGTTTCAGATATCAGCAAAGGGATTGGCATTTCTTTATTTAATGAAATAGGGTTAAAGCACTTTATGGTTTAGAGAGTGAGTGGAGTTTGCAAGACTAGGTGCTAGAAAAGTCTTAAGTAAATAAAATCCTAAATCCTTTTTACTCAATCCTATATTTCTCAGGAATATATAAGCCCTGAATGTATGTGTGCCCTGATGAAAAAATCAGTAAAATACGAAGGGCTGTCACAGTAAAAATTAAAACAAAAAGAAACATCTGACTATTTTACTAAACCACACTATCTAGTATGCAATATTTTGCATACTTTTTATTTTAATAATTTTTATTTTCTTCCTGGTTTTCTAATCCATTATTAAATTTAAGGAGATTAATAGACCCACTTTCTGTTAATCACTCTTAAAGTGGTATATATCCATATCTATATCTAATCTCTATCTCTATCTCTATCTAATCTATATCTCTCTCTTTCTCTCTCTCTCTCCATATATATATGTATAGGTCGATTTGTGGATTTCAGAAAAAGTACCATTGTGAATGTCTGTGTAACAGAACCAATTTATTTGACCAGAAAATTGAATTAATACAGGAATTAATACATAGCTAGTCAAGCCCATTGAATTTCAAAATATTTGTTTCAGCTATATTGACATTATTTACATTGAAGAACAGGAATATTCTTCACATTGAGGAATTATTTTTGTAAGAAAAGAATGAAGTATATCAGGGAATTAAAAAAAATTCACAGGAGAAAAACTGAAAAGATATTATTATTTAATTAATAAGGATATACTTTCTAAGACAGAAATAGTTGGAAAATAACAGAAATGAGGCATCATTATATGAGAGATAGAAAATATTTCTATAAATGTTGATAAATTATTTTCTAAGCTCTACTTTTGGCACCGAGTTTTTTTCTGGAAAAAAAAAGAACAAACACATAAACCCCAACAATAACAACCCCCCCCCCCCCCCCCACACACACACACCCCAACTATCTAATCCCTTATTAGATTTTTGTTCCAAATCCATTTTGTAAGACTTTCTAGAAATCAATGCATCCGTGTCATTGGGCTTTGCTTTTACTTATGGATTTTATTACATCATAAAAAATGATCCAATGTCATGTATTTTCATCAGTGTAATTAACATTTTCTTTATTAAAATGTACAAGGTATGCTAAGCAATCTCATGGGAAGAAATATGAAAACCTCTCTTGCTCCCTGTCAAGGGTAGTTTTATTACAGTTAATAAGTTGCATAATATTTAAAATTTGAAAATATTGTCAACATACTACTTTTTTTTTAAATTTATTTTCTTAATCAATAAGGTCCTTTGCAAGTTTTCGCCCCCTGAAATAACTTACTGTATTCCCTCAATTTCATTAAGAGGAATTGTAGCTGTAACAGAAAAAAACTCCAAAAAACCAAAACCAACTAACCAAAAAACAAGACACAAAAAACAAGGAAAGAAACAAGTGCAGTGGCAAAAGTGAAACATTACAAATAACTGTTTTAAGAAGAAATGGTGACTTGTTTATATCTTCATGGAGAATAGAAAGATGAAGAATTGAAAATATTTGGTACTTACATTTTTCAGTGAAAGAAAGTTATAATGTTGCGTGAAGTAATTTCAGGAAACAATTAGTCATAATAAACCTTCTCTTATTTTTCTTTTATTTTACATTTATACTTAATTACTATGCACATTAATTCAGTGAAAACCAGTGGCAAATTACAAACTTCTTGATGTCTGTTTGCTTCAAAAAAACAGAAGAAAGCCATTTAATTTTTTTTTCTTTTTAAGGAAGTAAAATTCTGACCAATGTAACATGGCTTGATAAGTAATCATGAAAGCTGCTTCTAGTAATTATTAAGATAGTTTCTTAAAGGTTTGATCCAAGTTTTCTAGAAGTCTGTGGGAAAATCTACTAACTCAATGTTGTGTTGCTGTGGTGATCAATACTAATTTAGTAACAGGTTTTCAAGGATTGCAGTTTGGGCAAGCGGCATACGTAATAAACTGAGTATCAGCAGAAAGAAATTTCTAATTCTTTTATAGTAACTAAAAAAAGGTATTCTGGAGGCGAGCATCCTCACCAGCTGCTGGTACAAACAATATGCTAGACTGGACTCCATACTAAATTTCAAGCATTATCGAAGACACAAACAATGTATCTAATTTCTGAAAAATAAAACATCACATTATGAAATACTTTGGTTCTCTTTACTGCTGAATTTTCTGTTATTTAGTTTATCTTCACCTTTTCTTGCCAAATATTCTGTATATGCCACCATTTTTTAAATCCTCTGACCTTAGGACAATAAAAACTTTTAAGAACGGACCAAGTAGAAATTGTCATACATTTTATAAATTAAAATAATTATTTATAAACTATTACAAAGAGTGTGGCAATAAGAAACAAATATAAATAGAATTTAGAAGTCTGCTATAGTTTGACAGGTAGCATTCTATAATTTGGTAGAAATGGAAAAGTGTGGTGTCATGGTTAAAGCCCAGCTGAAAACTAAGCACCACATAGCCATTCACTCAATCCCTCCCCTGGCTAGAATGGGGAGAGAATTGAAACAGTAAAAGTGAGAGAAAGTGGGTTGGGATGAAGACAGTTTAATAGGTAGAGCAAAAGCTGTGCATGCAAGCAAAGTAAAACCAGTCATTCACCACTTCACATGGGCAGGCAGGTGCTCAGCCATCTTCAGGACTGCAGGGCTCCAGCCCATGTAACGGTTACTTGAGAAGACAAAGACCATCACTGTGAATGTCCTGTCTCACTTCCCTGGCACTGTGCTCATCCCCCTCTCCTCTTCCTTCTTCTTCCCCTAGCTTTATATGTTGAGTGTGACACCATCTGGTGTGGGCTATCTGTGTGGTCAGTTGGGGTCAGCTGCCCAGGCTGTGTCTTCTCCCAACTTCTGCAGCCCCAGCCTCCTTGCTGGCAGGATGGTACAAGGAGCAGAAAAGGCCTTGATGTTATGCAAGACCTGCTCAGCAATAAGAAAACCACCCCTGTATTATCAACACTGTTTTCAACACAAATTCAAAACACAGCCCCATAGGAGCCACTGTGAAGGAAATTGCAAATCAATCTCCACAATTCTCACATTATATTAAATATTCTGTAGCAGTGTATTGATGAGTAAAACAAGAGTAATGATTTTTCCTTTGTTTTCACATAAGGAAAGGGCCTCTATTATTTCATGTTAGTTTTTTGTTTTGCTTTGTTTGTTTGTTTGCTTTTTAAAATCAAATTCTAAGTAGTTGTAACAAGGAATGCTGCAGCTGGGGACCCCCTTAACTACAAAAACCACTGGGAAACCACCAAAATATACAGTATCTTCAGCTTCAAGAACATAAAGGCAAATTCAGTTTCAAGGGGCTTCAGACAAGATTGACTACGTAAAAGATAATGTGGAGTTATGTGATGCTGATTCAGAAGGGTAAGAAATGCTTGTTTAAACAATACATTGTTTTTCTGCTTAGTGCAAATTCTCACAGAAATTAAAACTCATGACAAATTTATGGGATTTTATGCTTCAACTGTCAGTGACACTTTTCTAATTTTGTTTGCTGTAATGGAAACAATTTCCAGCTTAAATTACAAACTAAGCACTTCCATGAAGCACTAATATACATACTCCTTTTCCTCATTATTGAAAAGCTGGACTCTGCTGAACCTGGCCCCATCTTTTTGACATTCTTCTTTTAGATACTGATTCACATTGTTGAGGTATACTCTAAGTATCTTCAGGAAGTCTTATACTTAACACCAAATATAGAGGCTGAATTCAAGTTTGCTAGACAGAAGAAGCCTAAGAACTCACTACGGAAGAGTTTCTTGTCTATTTCTTTAACTCTATTAAATTAGAAATTAATAAAGTTATTGAATCATAGACTCACAGAATAGTTTCATTCAGAAACAACCTTTTAAGGTCTTCTAGTCCAACCCACCTGCCATGGACAGGCATATTTGTCAGGGTTTAAGAGGCATTTGGACAATGCTGTTAATAACCTGATTTAATTTTTTGTCATCCCTGAAGTGGGAAGAAGGACACTGAGATGGATTTCATCAGGTCTCACAGACCTGTTCATGTTCAGAGTCCTTGGGTGGCCTTGAGTCCTGTGATGGATTTGACTTTATTTCCCAAATCCCTACCTTGAGATCTGGGGCCTTAAGATATGTGTGAAGAAAAATTGCTTTAAAATTGAGGCAAAAATGTTGAGTTTCTTATCCTTCCCGATGTCAATTGTCATTACATCCCCCATCTCAATTATTGTTACTGCTTTAAAACATGAGATTTGGAACAGATTTTTGTCACTTCCTGCTTTAAAAATGATCATTGCAGAAAACCACCCTCTTCTGACTTTTCTCTCAGGCAAAATCTTCTCTGATTTGTAGTGGTAATGCTACAGAGAGTGCAATGAATTTTAACACCAGTTAAAAAGAAAAGCACAGTGAAGAAAAGGTGAGCTATTTCTGATCCAGTTCTCATGACAGACTAATTCCTTGTGGATGTTTTATCCCCTTTGCTAAACCACCATATAATTTGTCACAACTATAAAGCTTTGACTGAGACAGAGACACCACTGAAACAACTGGGATATTGCAGGTGAGATGTATACTACAGTGGCAGAACTTACATGACATGCTTATGCTCAACAAGTACCAAATACTGTCCTTAAATGTGTACGATAGAAAATTATATTAAGTTTTGTGACAACTAGTTATTCAGTTTTAGGAGGAAAATTTTCCTCATGCTTGACTGGACTTGGAAAAATCACTTATTTTTATGACCACTACTAATTATTTAGAAAGGAAGAAATTTTTTTCTAAGGAAACATTTTCCATTGAAGAGGTCTTAAATGAATGGAATTTAATCCTAAAGATACCATGGCACTGAGTTTGATTACAATTATTTAACATATCTTTAATGCAACTCTTTATATAGTGGCTGATTTAGAAATTATGAATGCGAAAGGGTTTATAAAATCAAAGTGATGCAGCAGAAAAACATGAAGGAACATTAAAAATATGAATTTTATTAATGAATTCCAAAAAATGAAACTTAAAGGCAGGTATAAATACATATGGAATGCATCTGTACACTTGTCTTGGTTTGAGAACCCATAACAACACTTATGTCTTTTGATTTGATAATGTTGAAGCTGCCTCCTACTTTCCAGAATAAAGGGGGGTTTTTTTATTATTTGTCAGAAAATAATGAAAGAGTAAAATTTGAAATAACCAACAAGGAACTGGGTAATAAACTGATTTTTTTAATGGTGACAAACACTTATTGCAAAGGTTTTTATCTAGATCTGAGAACTGTACATTTTGAATTTCCTCCCAGACAGAGAATCAATACACCATTAAAATCTGTTCCAAGACCTGTTCTGGCATCTCAGAAGTACATTGACATTTTGCTGGTCTTCTGAATAAAATAAAACGCAGATATCAATGTGTGGGTCCACATACATTTAATTTTGGGCTTAAGTTTATACATGAGAGTTTTCCTAATGGAATTCATGGTTGTAGTTACATCCTTTACCCATAAGTGACCTATGCTCAGCACCTTTCTGGTAGTGTTCTGTGAGATAAACAGAATCATCCCACTACCATATGTCACTGTAGACTAATGTGGGCAACCTCAGAAATATAAGTACTGAATCTTCAGGATTACCTGGTAGACACCTGCCAGTTCTTCCGCCTGCAAATGAAGAAAATACTATTCATGCCCTTTGAGAGCTGTGTACAGAAAAGTGTGACAGAACACCTGAGTATGCCATTAATTTAATACCCAGGTCCAAATGTTATTTGTTAAATGTCATGTCTTTTTACACAAGAATACATAACACAGGTTTTCAGATATTTTAATTAACCTTATTTTGAAATCATTTTATGTTTGTTTGACAAAATACAGTATGGAGGCTATGTGTAGCTGCAAAAGATTAACTAATGATTGGGAAGAAAACATTGCAAATTTTATTAAAGGAGGCTGATCATGTAAAATGCACATTCACAGTAGAGCTTTTCTTGATTCTTTTTTTTTCCCTATGGATATAGTAAAAGCCACAATTAAAAGTACTTAGAAATATTCCTTCTGTTGCAAAAGGAGCCTCAGGAGAGTGTTCTGGATAGCAAGGAGGCATGACGGACTCAATTGACTGGAAGTTAGCAAATGTGATAACCACCTACAAGAAAGGCTGTAAGGAGAACCCAGGGAACTGCAGACCTGCCAGCCTGACCTTGGTGCCAGGGAAGGTCATGAAGCAGATTATCTTGAGTACCATATACACAATCATAGAATCAGAGAATATTTATTGTTGAAGAAGAACTTTAAAATCATCAAGTACAACTGTTAACTTAGCATCACTATGTTCACCATATTAGCTAACCTGTAGTCAACTGGGACATCTCCAGTTAGCCAGGCTTGCTAGTAAATGATTGAAAGTGTCTTGTTGAGCCCTTTTGCCAGCACTCTCAGTCTCATTGAATAAACGGGTTTTGTTGGTTTTTTATGACAGTAGCCAGATTAAATTCTAGTTGGGCTTTGGCCATCTCAAGCCTCATGTGATCTGCTGGCCATGGCTCTTTCAATGCAATCCCTAATGTGGTTAAGTTTTTGGGCTGCAAGTGCACATTGATGGCTCAGGTTCAACTTCTCTTCAACCAATGCCCCTGCAAATCATTCTCATCAGGCCTGCTCTCTGCCCATCCTGTATTTGCTCTTGAGGATTGTCCCAATCCATATGAAAAAGAAATGCATTTCTTGAAAATGTACTTCCATTAACTTGAATACACAGAAAAAAATTCTAGAAACATAAAAAAATCATGAAGAAATGCCAGACTCTATCTTAATGGACATGTTGCTTGGTTGGTGTTTTTTTCTGTGTGAGGTAAACTGGTGTATAGAACCAACTTAGATGTAGATGAACTAAGTCATTTATTATATGTTAATTGGTTTTATCTGTGCAAATATGCTTCTTATTTAGCAGTATCTATCTAATGTTTAAGCATTTTTAAAGCTAGGGATACATATTAACTCTGCCTATAACTAGTTGTGCTCCTCTAAAGAGCTGGTGTACATCTCATGGATTTTTTTACCCTGTGTTTCCCAGGTAAACAAAATGAAGCTCATTCCTGCTGCCTGAGGAGGATGGCAGCTGAAAATAAGTTGTATTGTACTAAACAACATACTGGGGAAGAGCTGCGGGGGTTCTCCCTCTATCCCTTCATTCCCCAAGGAGGGATTTAGGAGCAAACAGTAAACCAGATGATTTATTCTGTAGGATCTGGCGACTGGGTGACTGTTCTCTCGATAGAGACAGACATGCAAACTGTTACTAATTGCTCAGGCTGCATACCCAACTTTGTGTTCTGTGACTGCTTTCCACTGCTCGATGAGTAGTATTTTTTCCAAGCTGTCTTCTTTCCATAATATTACAGTGCTATGGAAGATAATAAGTGACTTCATATAATGAAGTTCTATTTTTACACACCAGTGAAAATAAAATACCCATGCACATATCAGTTTTCCTGTGAAAAGATCGTGGACAAGGCTGAACCTCACAGCTAGTGGCAAGAATTATACACCTTTGTCCAATTATTTTTGAAATCTTCACACTTCTTCCATATCATTTTTATGATCTTCCAAATAAAATCAATCAGTTAAAAAGTAGTAAAGCAGTTTTTTCTTCTCAATTGTACCTTCTATAATGCTCCTGATACTGCTTCTTTAATCCTGAAAATGAGAAGGCAGATTCCCTCTGCCTTTTTTCTTACTTTTCTTTCCTTTGCCAGGTGATGGAGTTCCTTTCTCAGACAGCTAACACTTCTTGCTTTTCTTATTTTTATATTACACTAGAGAAAAAAAAAAGACAAGTGTCAGAAAGGGTTGAAAATACTTAGCACTAAGAAAGAAAAACATCAGGCCAAAGTCTATTCATACCTTGAGGGTTATTTGTTTCATTGGCCTATAAGGTGATGCATATTCTCAGCTTCTTTTGAAGTAAGAGACCCAAAGAAAGAAAGTGAAGAAGTGCAAGCAGTCAGGATCTTTTGTGGTTTGGGCTGTATTTGGCATGATATGTGAAAATCTGCTTCAAGACTGCACTTCAAGACTTTTCAAATGTATTATGATGTGTTTTGTGTGTTGTTACAGAAAAACTAAATGGTGGAAAATAAACCTGATTTGCAGAACTCATAGAGTTAACTCATAGTTTACTTACATAGTTATGCCAAGGTTAGTAGATTACAGAATGTATCCTAAGTTACTGACAAGATAATTTTACTAGAACAGTTTTTCCTTAATTGACTTCAGACTTGTTAATCTCTTCAGGTTATGATTTAGGAGAACAGAGGTTTAAGAAATGTTGGAATTTGAAGTATTTCTTCTAAGCTTTGCTCTGAGTCAAATTTGCACATGATCACAGTTCTATTGTTGATTTCACTGTCATCAAACATTATTAGACAAACAAATGTGGTAGAAGTTTAAGACTAAAAAAGAGTGATTCCTAAGGCATTTTAAACTTTTTTTTTCTCTCTTCCTCTGTTTCTTTGCCAGCAAAGGAAGAAGAATACAACCCTATCCTTTGAAGGCTTTCTTGCACTGCGCATTTTAATAGGATACAGAAATCTCTGGTTCCAACCAATACTTTATAGAAGAGCACTCAAGGGCACTCTAACATGGTCATGAAAGCTCAGATCTGAAAGCAGCATCTTAATGCTGGGGTGATGTTATGTTTGTCAGGCCATTCATAAATGTTGAGTGCACATAATGATGCTGATGCAATCAAACGACTACTAATTTTGGAGCAGACTCAGTTAACACTTAGTGCTCATTTTTCTGCATTGTTCCATTTCACTGCATAGCTGCATGCCCTAACACAGGCAACCCCCAAAATATGAGAATTAAAGATTCAATATTTGAAAATGTCATACAATTCCTGTATGGCATTAGAGAATTCCAGGAGACTGTGAGTCAGGAGTCAAATGTATCTATCTATATCTATCTGTATTTATCTATATATCTATCTATATCTATCTATATCTATACCTAATCTATATACACACATATGCACATATATATGTATGTGTTTATATATGTATATATACACATATATATGTATGTGTGTATATATATGTATATATACACATATATGGATAGGTAGATGATATATATTTTTTGAAAAGCCACATAAATATACAATCTGCTAATACAATTTTTGACAAAAATGCATGATATGGTAAAGCAAAGTATGAAAACAACAATATGATCCAAATTGCCTAATAAATGTATTAAAAATTGTAAATGACCAGCTTTGAAGTTCAAAAAACATTTAAAAGCCCCCCCTCAAATTTGTGTACTTTAAATGTAATACTTCTAAATAGATGCCTTTTGTCTTGATTGCAGAAGTCCAGACCAGTAGAAAGAGCATTGAGAAAACAACTTCGTAGTGAGAGGAAGAAAAAGCAAATCAAACTTAAACTTAGTGAAAGTGTAGAAAGGTCACAGAGGAAAGGGTATTTTATGTTGTTGGTTATACTTACTTGAAGTATGGATGAGGTGACCAACAGCGAACATGTACCTTGCAGACCGGCAGCAGGGAGTGAAATAGTAACCGGCTTACAGCAGTGATTCGGTGCCAGGCTTGAAGGACTACTTTTCTGTGACTGAAGTGTACCAGTTTTTTACTGAACTCATTCAGAGCTGCCTTAAAGATACTTTCACCCTGTGCAAGAATGTATCTGTTCTGATACAGACACAGGTCAGCACTGTGGGAAACTTTAAATATTTACTGTTGCATACATTTGTGATGTGAGACATTTTCTCATGCTGGATATTTGTACTAGAGATATTGAGCTTTGGTGTGGTTTTTTTGGTTTGTTTGGGGTTTTTGTTTCTTATTTTTTTTTAATTGTTGTAATTTATTTTTCTGTTTTAAAAGAATTTATTTCTAATAAATTATTGACTTTTTTGCTTTCTTTGCAACTTTTAAAGCAGAATAGTAATTAATAATACATTTCTCTTGTGAGTTTTTATATATTAATATTTGATATTAACAGCCAGAAATTTTAGAATTCAGATTTTTTTCATGAAATAATTACTACCTTAATATTTTTAAACAACATGATAAAAATTAATATAAAATTCATTGCATATATTTGTGAAATGTCATAAACAAGCTGTATTTTGAAAGGACATTTATGTCCTTTTTTCAAGGGCATATTTTCCATTTAAAATTTCGTATCCATTGATCCTTTGGACAGCTGTCCTCTAGGGAAAAAAATAGAGTAACTGGTGTGAGGACCCTGGACGTGTTATGAAGAGGGTGGTAGGGTCAACTGCACATTATCAATGGCAATATTTCTGGCTAATGATATTTTAATCATCCTTATTACCACTATCTTTACTACTTTACTTTTGGTTCATGATAGAAAAAAAAAATCTGAAAATCCTTAAGAGTTGTTGTAGTCCCCTAATAAAATGCAAAATGAGCAGCTCAGTGGTAACAAAGAAGAAAACTCATAGTAAGGTAAATTCCATTTATTTAGTAAGTTCTTGAAACTGCAACTTTGCTCACAATGTACCAATACATGGATTTTTAGACATTTCCTTAAGGCTTCTAGGGTGGTTGCTTGTTGGCTGCAATGGAACTTATTCCTACAAAATGTCGTGAAATATCATCTCTAGGTTACACCCAGATGTCTGGTTTGTAGAACCTATTTTGTTATAGAATGCATTTTGTTTTGTGCAAGTAAAGACATAACCACATGCTTATTTTATTATACAAAGTAATTGACATATTGGAATGTAAAAATAGCTGAAACAAAACATAAATTAAAAATTCAAAACATTGCTTTGTTTTACTCTCTCACCTTTATTAAAAATAAGGAATTATTCTTTCCTAAAAAAATACAGTAAAACTAAGCTTTTAGCTTAGCATTTGGTGGAACATCTACCCAGTAAGCTTTGCTTATGTTGCAGACAGCTACCCTGAGGAGTGATTTGAATTTAAATGTGATTCCCTTATTAGTTTCTGCTAACTGCAAATATCCCAGTCTCTTAATTAAGTGGCTGAGTAATGTATGAATGCTCACTTCTGCTTGTCATGCAGAACAAAGTCATGTATTTAGATTCCATGCACAATATGAAATTTAATGACACAGGCAACAGTAATTTAAAAAAAAAACCCTTTTGTTTTTTATTATCCTTATTTTTGCTTAGCCAATCTCCTTCTAAGTGTTTATTTGCTGCAATGTTAAGAAAGTTTGCCCAAACACTGTCTTAGCTAATGGATTTTTAGATTAAAAGGTAATGTGTTAAAAATGCATGGTTAACAAATGCATAATATATTGCTTATGTCTTCCCCCCCATATTTTAGAAATAATATTCAGAAACCAAAACAGACCTTGATGCAATGTTCTTTCTTGGTTTGGCACAGAATCTAGTGTTAGATTCAGCAAGATTCTGAATAGAATAAATAGTGCACTGTAAGAGGTTTACAAAGAGGAAAGAAAAAAAAAACAAATCAAGATTGTCTTCTAGGGCTGGTGGTTCCTGCTGGCTCCAGGGACTTTCTGTAGTTCTCCCGATCTCTTTATAGATTTTATAGTTTATATTCAGTCATCAAACTTCTTTGCTTCTGCTCTAGTAGTTTGTATATATATTTTTCTCCAGACATATGATGCTAATTTTTCCCTATCCTGAAATTTTTCTATTTGCCCTGATATTTTCTCATGCTCAAATAATCCTTTGCAGACTCATAATCTGAATGTATGTGTGTGATTTTGTAAAAATCAGAGTAGCTTGTATGTATGATAATTTGGGCAGCTGTCTGAGTTGTCAGATTTTCATGTTGTTGTCAGATTTTCATGTTATTGTCATGTCTAACTAAGTGAACTAGTATTTTACTTCTTTTGCTCCTTCAGTTCAAGCTCTAGAATTTGGCTATCCCTTTAATTAATGCTCTAACCATCTCTCATATCTTGAAATTCTCATTTCAATTACTTTAGTACTTTTCTCAGCAAATCCTTAGCTATGTTTTTTGTCAAATTGGTGTTCCTAAATGACATAGATTTTTAAACTGCTAGTGTTCCCAAGCAGTCTCTAGTAGCTAAATGTTTGCCAAAGAAATGTGATCTAAATATTGTCATTTAGATCTGTAGAGATAAATTGTTGTAATTTGTTTTCTTTATAAGGGCTAGTAGTTATTGTTATTTGTATTGCAGTACTCTCTACCAGTCCTGACTAGGCTAATAACAGTATATGTTAAAAGTTATATTTAGATTTCAATCTGCCTTAGGCAATAATACCTACTTGGACAGTAATCTCCAAGCTCCTCTTCTCTTACAGCTCTCATAGCTCACATCCCTTTTAAACAGGAGGGTCAAAATTTACAGAAACAATTGATTGAAAATATGATTTATCTCATTTGTCTTTAGCCATTTTATATATTAGACATGCATTCTAAGCTAGTCATATGAGCATGTCTTAAGCCAAAGAGAATGAAAAAAATGTTCCAAAAAATGATTCATCTCAGCAAACTCGACATGTATTTTAGGATGGCAGGAATTTCCCTCTGGAATTGCCTACCTCTATGGGCCACAGAGACAGTTTGCTTAATGAATTGAGACTAAATACTTTTCATATGAAACCACATTGGCATCACTTGTTTATCATTATTTCTACCAAGTATTTGAAGATGCTAAAAAGTAGATGAAAAGCATCTTATCTTTTCTGATGTATTGAGGTCAAACAGGAGATATGTATCTAAGGTAGAAATAACATGTAGAACAGTGTCACTGGACTGCATCCTGTTAGTTGGAAAAAAAAAAGACTGCCTTTTTACTATGACATTGCTATTCTTAATTCTTATTCACATAACTAGCCTTTGGCCTTTGGCCACTGACAACTCCTTAGAAGAACTATAAAAGAACAAATTTCTTTCACCATATTTTCCAAAAATAGGTTAAGAAAACCTAAATAGACCAGTTAAATAAAGCAGAATAACAGAGGTTTCATCTTGAATGGTATTCAAACAGCTAAAAAAGATGATTGAAAACTTAAATAAATACTATTAGCTGCATTTGTAAAATTAGTTTAGTTACATTTGTAAAATAGTTCAACTGAAGTAAAGTGTTTGAGGGTTTGGATTTTTTTCATTTTGACATTTAGAAGTTTTCATATTATTCAGTCTCCTCTAAACCTTGACATAATTTTGGATAATGTTATAAATTATGATCTATTTGCTTCTTTCTGGAAAAAAAAGATTAAATATTCATCCCACATATTTTCCTTGCTTTTGTTTTCAGCACAAATTGCTCATCATTATAAAAAAAAAAAGGAGAAATATGAAGACTACATTGCTGTAAAATTCCATCTAGTGAGAATTTGTTACATAATTTATCCCAGATCTATTTACATAAAGAATATTAGTTCTTGTGTATCTCATCTGTCATTATAATCTACACCCGTATTACAGAGATCATAGGATGACTTGCTGCCCATACTTATTCCCACAGTCTACTCTTTAATAATAGAACCAAGGAAAAGTGTTCCAGCTCTGCTGCCCTTTCTCACAGCAAGGAATTAAGGCAAGTGACACAAATTAGTTTTCAAGCTAAGACAAAATTAAATCTGCAAAAAGTAAGGGCTTATTTGGATCAGATAGCATGAGTCACTGTTTGATTGCACAATTTGTACAGAACTTGATTTCTTCAAACATTTCTTTCTGCAGTCAAAACTGTCCTACCACTGGTGGACTTCTGTAATTGACCATGAAATTCCTAACACAGTCAACTCAGCAGAATTACAAAGAGGCAGGCTTCAGAGGCTGCCTGACAGCACTTTTAATAAATATACATATATATATATATATATATTTTATTCTTTAACTTGGTCTTTTCCATTACATTTGTTTCATTAGGGCTAAACAACATTTTGGTACCTCAAAGTATGAGTCACAGCTAGGGTGGATCAAGGTGTTGAAAAGAACCTAGTTTCACCCAAAAGGAGAACAGAATTCTGTAGATTCTTCCATCTAATTCTGAAACCCTGAAATTCTGAAGTACTGTTCAGCTTAATTACAACCTTACTATAGATAGAATATTTTGTTACCTTTATATTTTTTTGTCTACAATGCTCAATCTTACCAGTTTTTCAGTTACTGCACCTTCAGTCACAGTATATTCTAATGTGGTACAATGAACAATTACATAGAACTAACTGACCCCAAATGAGTTATTTCAAGTATTAAACCAGTAAAGGTGTGATAGTCATGTGACCCAATGGAACTACTTTGTTCTGTGGGGAAGCGCTGCCATGAGATAAAGGAGTATGCTAATAAGAAAACCCTTTATTTGGTAGCTAATGAGCATTGACTGCTAACTGAAATACTTCTGCATTGGAGCTTACTGGGGCTCTAAGTAAATCGCTTTATTTTGACTGTTTGAGAAGCACTTATTGGAGAGAAAAACACGAGAATATCAGTTATCCATATGGTCAACTGTTATATACTGCAGGTGCTTTGAAGGTTTGTGCTTCTAAAATTACTTTGGCTTGTTATTCCTTTAAATTCATGAGTTGACTCAGAATGTCAGCTGTATCACTGGATGTAAATTTATTCCTTTCATCCATCCTATGCACTACTGGCAATTTCAACTACTTTCTTACATGCCTCTTACAAAGCTAAAGGTCTTCCTGGTTAAGTAGAAGATTTTTGCTGTACATTTTATAAATTGCATGCTTCAGAATAATGTATCTATACAGTTTCTAAGAAAAATACACTGACGCATGTATTGTTAGACAGTGGCTCGGTTAGGTTTAAATAAGTAGATATGACTCTGAGACATTTATTCTACTTGTAAATAGGGCTTGAATACCCATCCAAATAAATCTGCAAGTAGGAATATCTGTATCTGAGCTAGGATTGGTAAATACAATCCCACCTGGAATTCCAACATAAACACAGCTTATGTTGGTACAAGAAGACATATTTAATAAGCCTGTCAGAAAATGGATTTTTTTTCCCCAATTCACTTCTAGTTTTTATTTTCAAACACCTAAATATTTAATTTCAAATCTGTCCAGTAGTTTTGTTTTAATAGCAGATGACATTGAATGTACATGAAAATTTTACAAGAACTCTTCTAGTCCCCTCTTACTTGATGTTGTGAAATGTCTCAAAAATGTAGACTTGTTTGGTTTGGATTTTTAGACATGAAATGGAAAGCCCAGAGAGACACACTTCAGTAAGACATCCTGAATCTGATGTCTGACACTTTTATGTGAGAATGAGCATTTGTTTCGCAATTCCTTACTGAGCTATGGTGAAGGCTCTTATCAACCTAACCTTAGAATGAATACGCAAATATATATTCATTAATGTTTTAAGATAGCATGATATATCTGTTTATATAATTAAAAACTGATGCTAAAGGTGTGGTTTGGAAAAAAAATCATAGTTAAAAGAATATAACATAAAAATAAGGGAACAAAGTGCTGAGTTCTGTTTTTCAGAGCATATGTTTAAGTGCCCTTTATGTGGCAGAGACTCCATGAACTTAAGTTTTCTTCTTCAGGTAAAAAACAAACAAACAAACAAAAACAAACAAAAACCCCAAGCACAACATTAATCAGTAGCTTGCAATTATCTTGTAAAAAATGTGCTCAGAGTCACAATATTATCTTGTATCCCACTTTGAGTCTTGGGATTTCCTAAATGTGTAATAAAACAGAAAATTGAACTATTAATAAGGATGAAAAATGTTGGTTTTTCTCCTCTTCTGAGGAGTTTTTTTTTTCCCTAGGTGTCTGAGAGACCTATGTGCAGAGCATTTGTATTGCATATTTTTACATATTCTATGTAGGTTATATGTGTATGTCCTAATGTGTTATAATTAGTACATTAACCCAGGGCCAATCCAATACAAAACCAGAGATTGTTATTTTCAATATGGTAGACTTAAAAAAACAAGCTTGCCTTGTGCCAGTAAGTTTGTTTTTCTTAGTAGGGACAGAAAACACTGCAGAGATAAATGGAAGATGATGCTGAGAAACTATTCTAAAGGAAGAGTTTAAAAATACGTGTATATGTATTTACACATACTGTTATGTTAGTCCTCTCCATCAGCATGGTCCAGGACAGATGTAAAGTCATGGTTGAAATTCTGCAGTGCAGCATCATTTGCAGCAAGAATTGATAAAATGTAGTAATTGAGTACTTTATTTCATCACTCCTGTTCTTTGTCTCCTACTGCTTCTTTTTCCTTCAAAGTAAGAATTACTCACAATCACTAATGCCATTATCAATGGAAATCCAATGATAGAGGTATAAAAATATTCTGGTTTTATTATATTTTAGAAGAATATGTAAGTTTCAGATCCATTCTGCTAGTAAATAAAACAGATAAACTGAAGCCAGATATGAAATGGGTTCAGCTTCTGCAGTTATGTGCATAACACTGTAGGAGCACTTATTTTGATGCGTCACTTTACCTACATTAGGATGCCCACACTACCTTGAATAAAAAGCCACGTTTGTTTGTGGAGTCAAAATAAACACGTAGTTTTACTGTTGCTGTCCTGAAAATGTTAAGCACTCTTTTTATAGTCCAAATACACTAACTATATACTTCAATCATTAAGTAACTGGTGTATATACAGACACCTATGCACATATACCCACCCTTCACTATGCTTCCCCCTTCATTCTATGAAAAGGATTATTAGTCAGTAAAGACCTTGGAAAAATGTGTGTTGCATATTTTTTTCTGAAAAAGCACATGGGTTCTGTGAGGTCTATTAAGTGTTTTAACCCAAAATCAACTATCCATTATGTTTAAAACTGAGTTTTATTTAAAATGTTAGCTGACATTGGAGGAAAATACATTTTTCACCTTCTTCAAGAGGTATAACAAGAAAACACTATGTGGTTACTCACAGGAAATGACTTTTTTGATTTTGGAGTGGATAAAACAATGTATTTCAAAATAATTTGGAGTCTTCGAGCTCAGCAGAGATCAAGAATATAATAAAGGGTTTTGGTTTTGTCTTACATGGCTATAGAGATTTAAGTTGCTCCCCTGAATTTTGGTTCTCTACTGCCCTTTGAGAACAAAATTACACTATGTATGTTGCTATCAAGAAGGACAGGAATTTCACTTGACATTGTGGTTGCACAAATAATCCAGGAACCATTTGATTAAGCAGAATATTAGTCTGATTGCTAGAACATTTGACACATTTATAAGACAAACCTAAGAGAATGCAGTAACATAGATTTAGGAAATACCCACACTGACACAGAGGTATTCTTCATGTTGCATGATCACCTGCTCCAGAGTCTATTCTCCTAATTTTTTTGGGTAACTCATTAACACCTATCACCATTGAAACTGAATCAGGAGGAGTAGTGTCTCATTCTTTTTGGGTGCCTGGAATTGTTATTATTAAACTAATTTCAGGTAGGAGTCTTCAAGGTGGACTTGAAAGGTGCTGAGATTAAAATGACTGTGGCTGTTAGAACCGGCACCACTACCAGAGTTAACTATTGCTCCCTCAGTGCTAAGACATTATTACCTGGCTTTTAACTGCTCTGTGGCAAGTCAAATATCTGTTGAACTCCCAAATACTGTCAGAGAACATAAAACTGGGAGCTTAAATTTAGTTAAGAGAAGTAAGGATACACTCAAACCAATTTTTGAAACCATTAGTTAGTTACTATTGTTCAAGTAATGTTTTCTATGGTCTTCTTAATCACACCAACACAAAAAGAAATTTCACAGAACTGTCTTATTGTCATGTTTTATTTTATATATATGGTAAAATTCATTGAGGAACAAAAACAACAGAAAATGGGCTCAGTTATAAGAGAGAGAAAAGAAGCTGAGCAATAATATTAATGCTTAAGTGGTAGCTATCTAGACTTTCTGAAGTGGGATCTGGTACAGAAGAGAATAAAAGTATTCTGAATCCATAAACAAGAGGTGGATTCAAGGTGTTCTTTTATGCAGCAAGATGTATACATTTCAGAGTTCAGCAGGTGTTTCTGCAGAGTTGTTGCTATTAAGTAAAAATAGATATTATATATCAATATTTAGGTTTCACCACAGCAACTGTTTTTAAAAAGTAGATAACACAGGAATGAGCTCATATTCTTCTGTAATGATAAATGATCCAGTGGCCAATTCAAGATATTGATTTCATTGGTCCCTTAGGTGACTCCAAATGTTGTAAATATTACTTTTTGTAATGATATATGCTTGGAGAATAGATAGCAATAAAGATTGTGTCTCAAACTCTTATCTACTATCAATCAGCTATTGCCTTTTGCCTTATGTTGCATCATTTTTAAAATACATGTTAAAATCTGTTAACAATGTAAAATGCTGATGAGTTACATTTGATATATCACATGACGCAGTGGTAAATTTCTTTAAACTGTGGCTGTGCTCTGATATTATTCCAGACTACAGTTAACTTAAAAATGGTTAACTTAATGCCAGTTTGTGTTAAGCTGAGTTGTAGTTGCTTTATATAACTTTTAAGACAGAGAAATCTAACTACTTTTAGAACTATTTTTTCGGTTTATACTACTAGAGACTTGTTTTCTTTTTATAGATAATAGTTAGAAAATGTTAAATTTATGAGTTATCTGTGAATATATATTAAAACATAGTTCTGAAAAAAGAAGTAATAAGAAACTTCAGTTAAGAAATTAATGCTAATAAATCTGCCACAATGTATTAGTGTTAGTGTTGGTGTATAATAAAAGAAAAATAATCATTATTGTAGTAAGAATGTTAATAGCAAGATATATTAATTTTAAATTCTATACAGTGTAGTTGCTGATCACAAGAAACATGTAGAGACAACTTGAAATAGATGTATATGCATGTAAAATTAAAATTACAGAACAGGTTATCTCAAAGAGCTTAGTTACTGTGACATATATGATAGTGTAGTTATATTTTAATATCTATATATATGTGTATGCACCTATACTTTTGTATATGTACACATTCAGAGATGTGTACACTAAGTCTTTAACTTTCCATTTTACATAAAATCTGTGTATTCTCTCAGAATGAACACAATAGACAAGTTTCTCATTAGAACATAAAAAAAAAATCTAAATTTTGATAAAGATTGCTTGGTGCTTTAATTTCTTTCTATCGGAGGTTCAACCTTAGGTTGCTGATGTAAGTAAGACATTATTTGAGGAGCCTACTTAAATTAGACACTCAAGTAAAGTTGACAAAAAATATGTTTTGAATTCAAGCTTCTACTTAGGGTGTCTCTAAGACACATGTAATGTTGTAGATGTCAATGCAACCTGGGACAAAAAATTTACATGGATTGGTAGTAGGTAGAGTAATATCAAAGAGGTACAGCCTAGAAAATTATTGGTATCATGCAAATGAATGAAGGAAGAGGCAAAAAATTCCTCCCTGCTATCCCCACCTCCCTGTCCTCCCCAACCGCCCAAAAAAGTTGAGAAAGTATTTTTATTCAAGCAAAATAAATAAAAAATAAATGAACCAGAACACCTAACTCTTATAACATATATAGAGGGACCAAATATTATTAGATGAAAATTAGTGAAACACTCAGGAAATAGTTTCAGGACATTTATGGCTAATATAGAGCAGAAATTTTTATTAAAGTCGAGTTTCATTTGTGAATCTAGGTATTAGGAAACTAATTATTCACAATGGTTACTGTGCTCTTCACATGGAAAAAGAGTATTTCATGTAGTTGCAGTGAGAACTTTTTTTTATTTATTCAGACTTGAAAATTTCTTTTTGTTAATATTCTTACTGGACCAAATTGCACATTTGTAAATGTGCCACTCGCTCAGATTTCCACACATTATAATAGATTCCCACCTTACAGAGTAATGGGAGGTTTGAACAGGAGCTTCCACTTCCAAAGTACATTCATTATTAAGCCTTAATGATAGGTTCAAGGTATATTTAAAAGTTTAGAAGGAAGTTACAAAGGACATGGTTAAATGTTTTATAAAATATCTGAACAGTTCCGTTAAAAACAGTATCCCCAGTTGTCCTGGGTTGAGCTGGCAAAACACCAACTGTCCAAGACAGAGTGAAAAGGGTTTCTCCTCCCCCCAACCAGCTAAGGGGAAAAGAAGAGGGAGAGAGGAAAAAAAAAACTTCCGAAGCCAGGTCTAAGCTGAAACTAACTACATGTATTTATACAGAGAAGAGAAAATTAAGAGGATACTACAATATAACACACACTTACACAAGTTACATATATATATAACAAGGCATAACTTCCCACTCCCCAATTAACACAAATTCTACCATTTTAACTACAAATCATTTTGGAGAAGTCGGTTCTTCAGAGACAGACTTAAGCAGAGAGAAAAGCTAAGAACAAACATTTTACTTCCCTCAGATAACATGATGTTAAGCCGGTGCTCTGGGCTTGGGCCTCCCCATCCCTCCTGGGACGGCAGAGTGTCTTGCTGGCACCACAGCTGTGTAGCAAGTGAACAAGCCACACCCACACACCAGCTCTTACCCCTTTTGAGATGATGCAATATGGTATGGAATACAATATTATTGGCTGGTAGAAGTCAGCTGTTAGCTAGCTCAGCCCAGCTTAAATCAGCTGACAATCCTAGGCCTAGCTGAACTTTAAAACCTAAATTTAGGCCCACCTGGCTAAACCCATAACATATTCCACCCCTTATTCCATACCATATTACATCACTCATATCTTCAATCTATCTATTCCCGCGCTTAAACAGTCTTTGTTCTTTCCAGGGCTGTCTTCCACCCCTCCATATTGTAGGCAATAGTCCATTAGGATGGGGTAGGTACTTAAGGCAGGAAAAAACAGTTCATCATTGGACACCAACACCAGTTCAGCTCAGGTCTTCTTCATCTGATGGTTCATGTCCTACAACACAAAACTCAAAATCCAAGTTACCTTTTTCCTCAAGGTTAAATGTCCTTGAGGCACACACATTAGGATCATCCCATCCCCTTTCCAGGGGTCACTATACCCTCATTAGGGTCACCATCCCCACACTGGGGGCACTATCCCCTTTTCAGGGGTCACTATCCCCACACTGGGGTCTCCATCCCCTTTTCAGGGGTCACTATCCCCACACTGAGGTCTCCATCCCCTTCTCAGGGGTCTCCATCCCCTTCTCAGGGGTCTCCATCCCCACACTGGGGTCACTATCCCCTTCTCAGGGGTTTCACAATAGCGGATAACCTGGGAAATAATGTCCATGGTTAAATCCACCCCTCGGCCTCGTCCACGTGCAGGTGGGCTGAGGCATCCTGGGCGCATTGAGCCAGGAACAACTCTCCCTTATGCCAGTCCAGGTGTGCTGTTCCTTATTAGCTCAGCCTTCGGGCACATAAGCATCCACATGATGAATCTGCAGATTCTACTCAAGCATCGGTGTCCTGCCACACACCAATAGCCCACATGGGCCTCTGTGATTCAATTCACCTTCTTCTATCGGTCCAGCCACCCTCAGAGGGGCACTGGCTGTCATCTACAAGTCAGTGTAGAGGTACAGTCTTGGCTAGTTTTCTGGTTCAACAATGTCCAGTAGACTTGGTCTTTCTCCTCCTCCTCTCGGCTGGAGGCAGGGCGGCTTGATGATTGTTCTTGGCTCTGTTCTGGGATCTCTGCTTCAACATGTAGACAGTTTTATACCAGCTTTCTTACATTTTGATTTCCATACTTGGACTTCAAGCACAGAAGTAGATGCACTGTCCCACCACCTCATGCCTTTCCCTAGTCACACAGAAAGGACGACAGTTCACCATGTGACTCACGCTTGGGGTTTGCTCTCTGTTGAGGTGAGGCAGGAGAGAAAGACAGCTTGCTTTGGCCATAAGGCTTCTCCTTGCAGTGGCTGCATTCACAGCAGGTACGAGTTGAGATGTCTGAACTCACAAAAAAAGTCAGTACAAGGAATAAAACAAGTATCCAGTAGCAAGAGACCATTGTTTATATTAGATGTACCCAAGCAATGCAGATAACAAGGAATGTTTCTATAACAGTGCTCCCGGGAACCCTGCCAACCGTCTGGGACACTTGCTAGTGTCCTTCGTTTCCCGGTCAATGCACCATTTATCTGTCCTGGGTTGAGCTGGCAAAACACCAACTGTCCAAGACAGAGTGAAAAGGGTTCCTCCTCCCCCCAACCAGCTAAGGGGAAAAGAAGAGGGAGAGAGGGAAAAAAAAAACAACTTCTGAAGTCAGGTCTAAGCTGAAACTAACTACATGTATTTATACAGAGAAGAGAAAATTAAGAGGATACTACAATATAACACACACTTACACAAGTTACATATATATATAACAAGGCATAACTTCCCACTCCCCAATTAACACAAATTCTACCATTTTAACTACAAATCATTTTGGAGAAGTCGGTTCTTCAGAGACAGACTTAAGCAGAGAGAAAAGCTAAGAACAAACATTTTACTTCCCTCAGATAACATGATGTTAAGCCGGCGCTCTGGGCTTGGGCCTCCCCATCCCTCCTGGGACGGCAGAGTGTCTTGCTGGGACCACAGCTGTGAAGCAACTGAACAAGCCACACCCACACACCAGCTCTTACCCCTTTTGAGATGATGCAATATGGTATGGAATACAATATTATTGGCTGGTAGAAGTCAGCTGTTAGCTAGCTCAGCCCAGCTTAAATCAGCTGACAATCCTAGGCCTAGCTGAACTTTAAAACCTAAATTTAGGCCCACCTGGCTAAACCCATAACACCAGTCCAGCTTTGTCTCCTTAGAAAGCCAAGAATACAAAAGTCAGTACATTAGACTGTCCTGCAGCTTGGAAATCAGCCTTCTTAGCTAAGAGGGAGGATGAAACGTGATTGAATTCCTTCAAGTAAACAGTGAATCTCCCTCAGCTGTCATTCCTAAGAAAAAGCTAATTCAGTGCTGTCATTTCCACCAGTGTCAAGATGCCTCAAGACAAGAACTCCTAATACAAAACATTATAGCATAAAAGTACCTTTGTGAATTTATTCGTGAGTGCGATCATTTGGAAGATGTTATTTGTTCTCCCTGGTGGCAAACTGAAAAAAACAAAGAAACAAAAACCAAAAACAAGCAAACAAAAAAACAAACACCCCAAACAAACAAACAAAAAACACAACAAAAAATTATAGTTTTCATATCAACCTGTTTATAAGATTAATTTTTTTAGGAAACTGTTCATAAAACATTAACTGCTAGAATGACTTTTTCCAGGAAAGTATTAACTCATAAGTACATGGAGACAACATTGCAAATATTTTGGAGCAAGTGCTACAACACTCATTCTCAGGAGACTTCTGAGACAGTGTAGGAAGTATTTTCTTGTGAGTTATGACAGAAATTACCGAATAGAGTAAAAAACTGAACAAAACCATTACACAACAATAAAACAGTTATTAGCCAAATATATTAACCTGTATTTCTGACTAATGAAGACTTTGCTAAGAGATATAGCTAGTAGTGGTTTATAATCTAATGTGAGAAAAAAGTTTCAATATAAGATTGAAATGAAGCCTTACCTTTAAGTATTCATTTGTGTGAATATATTGCACACAGTATAGGTATCAGTAATATGTTCCCTAAGTTCTTTTTTTTTGTCAGATTGTTATTTTTTTTATATAGTCATTAGTTTTAGCACTGGATTTTCCTCAATAATTAAGCTTCTAAAATTAATATATAGAACTTATGATAGAAAAGGATTTATTTGCACCAAGTATGCCTTAAATCCTGGATCCAATCACAACAATTCTCTCTGATTTCTACTGAAAGGGCAAAATATGTGGAAAGATATGAAATTCCATGGATAGCTTAAACTCTTTTATAATCAGTCAAATTGAATATTCAAATTAAACATTTCCTAAAAAAATAGGCTTTCTTTAGAAATTAAAAATACTAAATATAAATAAGGCTAGCCAACACTTTCTATCTTGAAAAATGTAAAAAAGGACAATGTTATAATTGGTAAAATTGCTATTGTTGTTATCATTGTAGTTGTTGTTGTTATTATTATTACTATTTTTGATATTTGCATTTGTTTCTGTTCATTCATTTCCCAGTAGGTGTCTCTATACTGCAGCTTTACTGAAAAAGGAGGAAGCAGGCTAATTGCATAAAAATATTTTAAAAATATATTAAATAAAAAATACACAGATTAAATCTTACAATGACATCACAGAGCACAAAAGGGGAAAAATGCTGCAAAAAGAGTCTTTTAAAGAGCTTTTGGGTACAATCATTTACACAGGTATGCAGAAACAAAATAAGCTTCTTAACTATTGATTTCACCAAAAATGTATATTAAAAATGATCCACCAAAAGAGCAAAAGTACAAAAACTAAAGCCTGAGTTTTTTGTAGGTTCTGGGAAGAACAGTGATCTCTCTAACTTCCATATATACATATATAACCTAACAACTGCTGGAATTTATCTTCAGTAGCAGCTGCAGTGAGATTATTGAAGTCTCACAAAGAAAGTGTTGAAACCTTTGCTGGGAACATAATGAGGAGGTTACTGAAGAATGCAGGGGTCTGGAAGACTGGAGAGGAGAAAAGTATAAGTAGTAAAAATAAAACTGTGATTAAAAATAAGAGTTTCGGTTTCTCTTGGCTCAGGGCAGACCAAAGTATCTTCATTTCATTTGCTATCAGATACAGAAAAACCCCAAAGCATTTCACCATTTCATTGACAACATGTAATCTTTTTAGACAAATAAAACTTATGCTTTGAGAGATCCCAGTTTTATTTCTGCAGTTATCTAAGTTGAATAAAAACATCCTGACTAACCATATAAAAGCACTAGTATTCTGTTTTGCATTTGGTTTTGGCTGCAGATTTTACAGGTTAGAACACTCTGAGATGAATAACTGATGATGCTGAACTGAAACAACTGAAATTCCATGCATGATTCTCAACCTAGAATTAAACCTCTGAAAAGTTGTATTTTAATGTCTTACTGATCACAAAAACAGTGTTTCAAGGTGAGTAAAGGCTGATAGTCCCCAGTTTGTCCATTAATCAATAGTTCACTGAGTATTTGGTAAGAGCTCAGTGAGCCATAAAAAGGAACAACATGACAAGTTTTATTGATTGTCTCATAAAAAAGGATAAAGAAGTGACAGATGACAGGTCCAGTTAGACCTTTACAGGAAGCAGTTACAATACTTATGCTACATTACTTACAAGAATTTCTATTTTGGAACAGAAAGTGATAGAAAACCACACAGCTTTTGCATCAAATTTACATGTCTCTCACATACACACAAAAAATCCCAGAAATTGATTGTAGTTAAAAAAATAAATAATAGGATTAAATAGGATAATACCATCACAGCTAAAATCAGACTCTGATCTTGCATTCTGCTTAAAGAATGTTGTTTTCTTGTACAACGTCATGTACAAGTCATTTCATGGTATTTATGTTCTTGGCCTCAATGCATTTTATTTATGGACCTTCACTGTTCTGCAACATTATTTATAAGGTTTTCCTCAAATCTCAATGCATACTCAAATGTGATATTATTCAATAGTTTTTGGCCATAAATCATTGTGCTGTTATTAGGATTTTGCTGCCACATTAATCCAGAAATTTGGAACTTAAGAGCAGGGAGTGGAACATGGGAAGTTAATGAGTCAGATAAGACCTTTACCTCATAGTGCTGTCAAAATCCAAAATTTTAAAAGTCATGTTGGAGAAACAACATTTTGTATTCAGAAGGAAGATATTGCTGAGAAGAAGTTTAAGGGATTCAGCCAGAAGCAGTCACACTGAATTCAGATAATTCCATCTAAAATGTTTTCACTATTTCCTTTATGAACACTTTACTGTGCTTTCAGAGACTCTACAAAATTACATCTCTCCTTGCTATTTAATTCCTCTTCTGCATTTTTGACAAGGTCCCATCTCACTAAATTTACACTGTTGACTGTTCAAGTTTACATAGTCTGAAAAATATACTTGAAAAGTAGTGAGACCTGTAAAGAGGAGATTACATACATTTAGTTTGTTGATTCTGCCATGAGAAGTCTTTACTTCCTTCAAAATTCTTAAAAGCAAGTGAAGAAGATTGAGCTTTTTCTACTTCAACTAGGAAAAAAGAGCTCACTGACAGTTCCTCCTGTAAAAACAGCTGCTTCTTTGGCGTAAGAATTAAGTTATTTAAGTTACTTAATTCTTACAGAAGGAATAAAAAGAAGCAAAGAACCCTTGCGCTTTCTTCAGTTCCTTCTCTGTATAACACTTCTTGTAGCACTGAACGCTGGCAGTGGGAAGAAGGCAAAGATAACCAATTCTTACAAATAACAGTTGCCCAGAGTGAGTACTGGTGAGTCTGAATATCTGTTTCCCTTCAAGGATGGGAAGCACTAAAAGGATCCTGATTGCAGTGGACTTTTTTCCTTTTTTTCCCCAAGTATTGATAGATCTGTTGTAGTTTAAATAAATATGTGCTTACTAGTTGCTTAGCTGGAGAGAAGGTTTAAATACTTTAGCATCATGTATGATTAAAATTTCAACCTTTCACACAATTACTTATCTTGGACATATAATATAGCTCTTGGTCAAATTCCTTAAAAAAATTATTTCCAGACTTGAGTAGTGGGGATGGTTGAAAATTGAATGGCTTAATTATTAATTAATTAATTAAATTGATTTTTTGGTTTGTTGTTTTTTGGGGGTTTTGTTTGCTTGTTTGTTTGTTTTTTTCTCCAAAGACACCTGTAGTATCTAGTGTTCATTAAATAAAACTAGTTTGTTCTCATTAATGTAAGAGGGATATTTCAAGCTAAGTCATAAATCCTGGGAAAAACAAGATTGTTAACTAAGTTGCACAGTAGATTTTATGATACTGAGCATATACTTGCCAAAAGGTGACTTATTTTGTTGAATTATTGTCTGATAGTTTTACTTTTACTGTGTACTGAATAAAAGGTGTAGGGTTTCTTTCTTGAGTTACAGCAATACCACCACAAGCCAGCACTCAGGAGTGGGCATGCCAAGTTCATGCTTGAGTTAAATATGTGCTGAAGTGCTTTTCTGAATCAGAGCCATAATTTCAGCAATTTATTTAGATCATAATGTAGTTCCTTAAAGAAAAACAAATCCCCGAATGAAAGACATTTAAAAAAAGCAAGATTTCTTTCTTGGACCCTAGTTTCTATGATAGGGTTTACTTCTGTTCTTTTTTATATTCTGGAATAAGTAAGTATATATGAGAGCACACAGCACAATCATAGTAGGTTATAAATTTTATGAAAATAGCAGTGGCTTTGCTGTCAGTGCTACATATCCTTCTTTAACTGACCCATGCCACTACTAAGTCAAGATATCATGATCTTTGGAATCGTCATCTGGAAGATAGCCAGTGAGCAGTTTAATTTGTCACCATTTTGAATATGGTAAAATTTTCAAATCTATCATCTATAAGAGTACACGAAACCAGGCAGGGGTACTATCATGATTCCATGATAGGCATAAGGAGGGGAAGTAGGATAGAATGACTGACTAACAGAGCTGATAGTCAGAAGGGATCTTCCCTCTAGGATGCTTTCTCATGAATATTTGTTCCCTTTTGCCTTCATTACTGCATCAGTGATTCAGCTGCTGGACATCCGCTTGCCAAAACACATCATCTTGTTTTGCCTTGCCAACGAATAAGCAGGTGGCAGGGATGACACAATGCCAATTTTGAGTGCATGCTAAGGAGAAGGCTAGGGACAACATGACCTACATGTTTTGCATTACATCAATTCTTTCACAAAGCTAACACACCTAATCAGGCACTTTTCAGAATAGTTCATCAAATCTCAGTGAACTGCCCTGGCTGAGAAAAATCCTGCATCAAGTATCATCTAAGTGGCAATGCACTTGAACAGGTTAGAAATTCAAGGAGGGATGAAGTAGACCAAGGGTGAAGAACAAATTTTTATCATTGCATCATTTGTCAGTGAGAATGTTAGTAACTGTGTGTGTGAGGAGCATTGTTTTTGTTGTTGGTGAGGGTGTTTTATTTTGCTTTTTTTATAAAACAAAGATGTGAACTCTGAAAACAGGTTTGGATATAGAACTGTAGGGCACATGACCTGAACTAATGGAGTTTGCACTTGCTGTGAGATTTCTCATAATGCATATAATACTTTGACATCAGCGTACTACATGAATATTAGTGGACTACTTTTACAGTACTTGTATACTTTGTAGCTGGACCAACTCACATATTTCTAAAAAAATCCGCTTTTAACCTAGGGAAAGGGCAAGACAATCTGTGTTGCACATACATGGAGTGGAAAATTACAAATCAGACAGATAACAATCAGGGATAACTATAGTCATAGGTGACTGTTCCTATAACCAGGATATTTCTTGATATTTAGTCCTTTTAAAATTCTGTTAAAATTGGACGTTTATATATTTTAAGGGTATTTGGAAAAATTTCTAAGTCATTTTATGAATCAGTACATGAGAAGCACATCTTCAGTGTTGAATCCTCTTGTTCCATCTGCTTATTCACAGGCAGACTGGCAAAACGGAACTACTGTGAAATTTCTTAAAGCAGACAGATTAATGAAAGATTTTGGTACCTTTTTCCTTTGTTTTTTTTTTCTTTTCTTTTCCCCTAATATATTTTGATTGCATATGGAAAACCAGCACAACACTTGGCCACTACATGTAGCAGCAGCAAACTGGAAAAGAGAAAGTTGAATGTGAGTGTTTGTAAGAGGGGAAATATGAGAGGGTCAGACTGCAGAGGAGTTTATCTTAAGTACTATATCTTTGAAAAACAACACTTTGAAGTGTTTTCTCTAAACCTTTCAAAGGGATAGAGACTGAAAAATGAGCAAGAGCTAACTAGATGGTAAGTACTGGGAGGATAAGCTAGCTGGAAGATAAAACTCTCTTTGTAGCAACAATGTGTGAGCCCTTTAAAATCTGGTTGATTAGATAGGAGGCACAACAGTTGAAGGGTTAAACATAGGCCATATATGACTGTCCCAGTCCCATTCTTGTGTGGTCATAATGTGAAATGATAGCTTCTCTATACAAGTGGAATTACTCAAAAAAAAAAAGATAGAAAAAGAAGGATAGTTATTAATAAAACACCATCTGAGTGCCTTTTTAAATTGTAACAGGAATCCATTTATCAACTATGGAAATAAAGTAATTGTTATAGTGAAACCCAGTAACTATTCTGTAACACAAAGCCAAATGGGACACCAGGGGACTTCAGTCCAAGGGAATGCAATTCCTTGTGGGGCTGGGACAAACAGCCATGAAAATCCAATGGCCTCCTTAGAAATAACTGAGCCCCATAGCCATTATCAGTATTCATAAAGCAATATTTTTTAGAACTAGATATAAAGAATAGAAGCATAAAACAAGAAAGAATTGGAAAATTTCCAAGTCTAAAGTTCATGCATTAAGAGCTAAAGTACAGTAACTGATTCCCCAGATGTAATTTAGCCATTTTCCAAACTATCTATTTGCATTATATGTCCTGGAAAGGTGAATTAAAAATAAACCTGAAATCTAATTTTCACCCACATCTAAGAAGTAATTGGCACAATCTTTAGGCACAAAATCAGGACATTCTGCCTATGCTTTAATGCATATATATTTCTTTAGCTGCTGTCTGTGTTTCAACACCCTGACAGAGTTCAAGAAGCATTTGGACACCACTCTCAGGCACATGGTAGGATTCTTGAGGTAGGCCTGTGCAGTGCCAGGAGTTGGACTTTGATGATCCTTGTGGGTCCCTTCCAGCTCAGGATATTCTATGATTCTATTATCTATTTGTCTCTAACATTAGGGAGAAAATTTCACAGAGATGTTTCAAACCATTGGTTTCAGAATGAGGAATAATTGGCTAAATAGGGGAATGATGTAAAAAGGCTGCCAGGCTGTCAAGGTGTAACTCAGCTGTTGTTTCAAAGGGGGATTTTTCTACAAAAACTTTTAAACTCTTATTCATGTATGATATATTTGAGTTGAAATGCCTCAGTGTTGGCAAGAATTTTTGCTGTTAACTTTTGAGCCCATCCATACTTTTTCCCACCTTGTTATTACTGCATTTATGAGGTTTCCATGCATCATTAGAATTCCACTGAGGTTGATGAACTGTTCTATCATATTAAACATTTTTTCTCTTTTAGTATTTCAAGGCATTGTCATACTTTTGAGTCCCAATTCTGAAAAAAGAATTTTTTCCCAGTTTTCTTCCTCAGTATTTTTCATAATATCAACAACATTTTTATATTTTTATATCTTTATACTCTAGATGCTAGAAGTGATGATAGAAAGTAGATACATTTGATGTTAGTCTTCACGTTCAGCAATGATGTTTTACTGAGAACATTAACTCTCGAGATTTCATATGACAGAAAGTTATCCAAAATGTGAGTCTACTCTATAAGACACATTAATCTATAAACCTAGAGGTTTATCAAATATGTGTGGTCTAGTAATTGTCTTTAAAATTTGCTCCTACTAATGACTGAGAAATAATTTGTATTATTTTTCTAATAAGAACTTCAAAATAATTGTTCTACATAAAATTTAAGGGTAGTAAACCCAGTTTGTTCTTCTCCAAGTTTTATATACATCATATTAGAGTAGTATGCTTTCTTTTGAACTTTTGACATCAATGAAAATTTCAAGATTTTTCCACATTTCTGAATATTTCCATACATCTCTTTTCACACAGTGCTTTCACGCTGCAAGGCACATTGGTTTTGCAATGTTTTATCTGCTTTCTTATTCTTCACTTTTCCCCATTTTTTATTTTTCTTACCATTTTTTCTAGTACTCTTCTTTGGCTTGAAGTCCTGAAACTTGAATTCTCTTGTGCATCTCATTTTTCTTCCTTTCTAGTCTTTTGCCTCTGTCTCTCATAGATACTCAGTTCATCTTGAGCTTTCCTTCTTGGATTTATTTTCATTTTGGCAAAGTTAAGATTGTGGCTGTTCTTGATATGACTATTCAATGTGCTTTTGCATTTGTTTGAATATAATCTATTTGATTTTCTTATTCACCATCTGGTGAGTTTGTTTGTTAGGTAACATGAAGTTGGAAAGATCTAGGCTGTTCACTAAACACATATCAATGAGCCTCTCATCATTTTAATGATGATTTCCTTCCAATGCTTTCCCACTGTTCTCTTCACTTCTTCATTGTTTCATCCTAAACAGACATTTACAAGAGGTAAACTATGTTTTGGTTTACTTGAAACAAGCAATGGAGGAAAATGTGGAAAATACCTTTTTTCCTTCTGATTATATTTCTGTGTAAGGGAACAGTGAATTTCTACATATAATATTTCATTGCCCTTACCTATTGATCACACAAACATTTTTAGGAATGTACTCTTTTGTTGGGAGTTGTGGGTTTGTTTGGGTTTTTTTCCTGTTTGGTGGGTTGGTTGGCAGGTTTGGGTTTGGTCTGGTTTTATCTGGTTTGGTTTGTTTCTAGGGTAGGGAATGACTCAGTTCTTGTGAGTGGCCATATTGCTAGAATGGTAATTCAGTCTCTGACATATAACTAGGAAACTTTTTGCAAGTCTAACCTTCATTCACATTTACATGTATTTACATTTATCCAAGCTTAGGAAAGTAGCAATACAAGGTAATCACAACAGCAGAGCAATTGTTTTATAACTCTGCTGTACACTGTGATAACATAGTTACATATTTAAAATATTTTCAAGTAAGTTTTAACAAAATTGTTCATGAGCTCACGCAAAAGAAAAGAAAATTTTATACTACTTGCACATATAGCTTATTTCCATTTCAGAAGAAGTTGGAAAGTCCACTGACAATTTCTTTCATAATAAAGTAATAGTTTTATCACAACTGTCATTGTCTGCAACTTAAGATGAATGTCAGTGAGATTTTGGGAAAGAAATCTGTTGAACTCCAATGGATATGCTTTGAGATTGCTATGTACCTCCCTCATAAGTGTGTACTTAATGCAGAGTCTTTGTCTTCCTTGGCTCTGCCTTATTGCAGGAGACTCTCTTCAGTTAAAGAGTGGTGCCCCCAGGAATGCTTGCAAAGCAAGTTCCACTGTGGTAAGTGCTACAATAAAGCTTTGCAAATTTATCGAAAGCTGTTTCTGAATCCTCACAAAAGTCAAAGTCATTGTCCATTGTGTCCATGGAGACTCAGAAAACCAATTCAAATTATGATGGCCTCTAGTTCAAGTACATTAAGCATGAGGGAGAGGAGATAAGTGGAGTTTTGTACCCTTTTGTCAGAGAATGCTCATTTTGTGTTTCTTCAGTTTTAAGACTTGTTAAATTAGGGTATAAAACATTCAGCACATATTATCACACCCTTTTGATTGAATTCATTAGGACAAGTTGCTAACAAACAGGAGTAAATAACCAGTTAAGAGAATTTTACTAAACAAAATTGAGGGAAGACATAAGCTGGTCAGGAGTTGTAAGTGCAACACCATTAGCCACAGGAAGTCAAAACTAAGGGAGGAAAGGATCGCTGAACAAACATTTTTAATAAGCCTTTATTAGAAATTCCATCAGTTACACATTATTAGCTCCACTATGCTGCAGAAACACAGGAGGGATAATATGAACTGCATTATTTATAATACAACAAACCACAATACCTCCAGGGTGTATATCATCCAAACAATTTTATTTTGTCACTCATTGCTACATTTCCTGAATGTCAGCACCTTGTTGCCTTACTAGCCGGATTGGTACAAAACATCTTGTTATTAATATAAGTCAGTCATCCTCAGTATTGTTGACCTGGCTCCATGTGATCCTCATTTCTGCTGACAACCAATTCCTCACCAGCCAAAATAAATAACTTCAACAAGGAGGGGATATCACTTTAGGAAAAAAACCCTCTCTGATTATCATAGACTCTCTCAAAGTGAAAAAAATACAACATTGCCTTTAGGAGACATAATATTGCTGCATGCAATTAGTGATTTAGTAAATGCAGTAGATGACCAAAGGTATGAACCTTTTTATTTAAAAGTAACTTCCTAGTGAATTTGGTTGTGCTAATTTTGCAAGAAAACTCTTCCACTTCCTCAAAATACTGCTGAAATAAAATCCTAATCCCACTCTTACAACCAATTCTACCTTATTGGTTTGGCCTCACCTTGAATATTGTGAGCAACTTTTGGGACCGCAATATAATAAAGATATTAAGCTCTAAGAGAGGGTCCAAAGGAGGACAACGAAGATGGTGAAGGGCCTTGAGGGGAAACTGTGTGAGCAGCAGCTGAACACACTTGATGTGTTCAGCCTGGAAAAGAGGAGACTGAGGGGAGACCTCATTGCAGTTACAACTTCCTTGTAGATAAAAGATGAGGAGCAAGTACTGATCTCTTCACTCCTGTGACCAGTGACAGGACTCGAGGAAACAGCATGAAGCTGATTCAGGGGAAGTTTAGGATGGATATCAGGAAAGGGTTCTTCACCCAGAGAGTGGTTGGGCACTGGACGAGGCTTCCCAGGGAATTGGTCACAGCACCAAGTCTGCCAGAGTTCAAGTGTTTGAATGATACTCTCAGGCACATGTGACCTTGGGACCGATCCTGTGAAAGGCTATGGTTTAGACTCGATGATTCTTGTGTGTTCCTTCCAAATCAGCATATTCTGTGATTTTGTGACAGTGCCAGCCATTGCAGCCCTAAAGAGGAATTAATAAAATAGTCACACTAAAGAAAGACATATTTCTATCTGGGAACAAGAGTAGCCCCACAATCACTATAAAGTGAGAATTAAAACATATTTTCAAGTTTTGTTTTTCAAGCTACTACTTAAATGATAATACAGAATACTGTGTATATGTATTAGAGAAAAATAATTGTTGTAATGGGAACTTTGTGTTTAAATACTTTTTTTCTGTCCTGTTATTATCCTTGTCACACATTTTATACTTTTTTGGTTGTTATGCATGTGCTAACGTTCACAGTGCAATGCAGAGAAGCACCTTTTTCTCTTGTATTTACAAGGAAAAGAAATCCTTCCTGAACTATAGCAAGTGCAACATGAAAAAAAAAAATCAGATATGGAATTTTTTTTTAAGGAAAATAGTTCAGGTAGCTGAAAAAGTAAGAAAGTGAGACAATATTAAATATTTTGTGAAATTGAACAAGTTTAGCCTACTTATTTTAAATATATATGCATCTTATTTGGTCAGCTGTGTGAAATGCATTTAAATGAAGACTAAATTTTAAATATAAAGCTGATCAAAGAAATTTCTGTTAGGCTCTGAAATCACTTAATTCTAAAACTGTCTGCAGACACAAATAGGTATCTTTCTCCTGTAACTCATATAACCTCAAAAGGTTCATCCTTTTTCTCTTTTTTAATTCACCAACAAGTATTTGTACAGTCATACAGTCAACATTTCAAATTAAGAATTACGTTTAGGACTTTTTATAACATTTGTGCTTGTAGGTTATTATTATTACCTTGACTAATCATAAGGCTTTTTTACTTGGATAGCTTGACAAAACTAGCTACTACAGTTAGATAGAACTGGTGACCCTACCGACATCTACATTTTTCAAGACATGAAAGTTATTTATGACAAAGCATGACATAAGAATTTTGGAACATTTTGAATCTTTTTTATACTAGAGTCCTTGTACAGCAGACTGAGAAAAAAAGTCCAAAACGCTACTAACATAATGAAAACTTTTAAAAGTTTTTCTTTCAGTAAAGATAAGAAGCAGGTATGCATGATTGAGCCAAGTTGTAAAGAGTAGAGTCTCTAAGTCACTTAATTGCCTCTGTGCCAAAGTTCCAGAGGACTTAGGGAATACTGTCTCTCTACTTTTTAATAAATAAGCTTTTATGCCACATATTGTATTAAGAACTTCCCTTATGTGTATAAAATCTACCATCTAAAGTATCTGATTGTGCAATCCAATTTTTTTTCTATTAGCATAAGTGCAGGTAAGTCTTGACTTCTGGTATGATTTAAGATAGGTGACACACACACACACAGAAGAAAAGAAAAAAAAGGAAATAAAGACATGGAAGAGTCCAAAGCTCTATGTTATCATTATTTAAACAATTAGCAGTAACAAAAGATCACAAATCCTTCAGATGAAACAGAGCCCATACAGACCTGAATGAGTGTGATATAGGTGCAGAAGTCAAGACATGATTTAAGAATATGAAAAGCCTTGAGGAATACAGGTAAAAGATGGTACCTGAACATAAGGGCCTGATTAAATCAAAAAAGGAAAGTTCAGACATTATTCCTAGAATAAAAAAGAGAATCTAATAAAAAAATAATTGTTTTCTATTCCACATTATTTTCTATTCTATTGTCTTCATATATTTTGTATTTTAGTGTTAAGCTTTTAATTCTAAACCTCAGACACAAGTGAAATATTATATAATGAAAAATAGTGTCACAGTTGAGTAGTTACTAAGGAAAAGAATTAAGTACTCTGCATTGAATTAAACTGAAGCTGAAATTCAGGTCTCTGTACTTATTCCATCATTTTGAGAATCTTACTCTTTCCACTTGTTTTACCAGCTATGTCATTTGGAGAACAGAAGGCAGATGATACTCAGAGGTTATAGGTGTTATTATTTAGGTGCAAAAGTTGTCCAGAAAAAAAACCCAAAAAACCAAACTATAATAAAAGACATACTTTTTCACAGAATCTATGACTTTTTTGACACATAAGAAAAGTAAGAGGAATAATGAGAAGACAGTTAAGTCTTTTGTTTCCCATGTTTTTTGAACTGAAGAAATAGCTCTAATGTTATGGTTTTGAGACACGCTACATCTCAAAGTATACATTTCACAAAATAGATATGTTTACTATGTGAAATCAAGATGTGTGGGGTTTTTCATTGCAGTGGAGTCCTTACAGTTTAGAAAAAAAAATCAAAATGTTTTGGAAAAATGCTGAATTCATCTCAGCAGATGTCTGTGTGAATTCTCTTACATTAAGGAATAAAAGGGCCATTATTTAAGTGGCAATTAAAGGTATATATTTACTTTTATTGTGAAAGGTGACTCCTCCTTTTATATTAAAATTGAAATTTTAGATTTTAAAACCCAGTTCCTGAAGGACAATGTAACAGTAGACTGACTAAGTTACTAATTATTATGTAACACTGGAAAAACTATACAGACCATCAAACTAAACGCAAGATTTTTTTATTGATGACTTGTGTCTATATATACACAAACACTCTTAGGCAAAAGATACTCACTCCCATAGCAAGTCAAGGTAAATGCCTGTCTTATGTTCCTTTTGCTCAAGAACTGAACATGGTACTGAATGGATAGTGTTTATAATACAATTTATGAACTACACTTTGATCCTTCATGAATCTCTAAAAGAATTTACCAAATCAAGACACAAAATAAATGTGCTGAATAAGCTATTTAATCTTATTACAGTAGCTATTTAAGCTGTTTAGGAATGCAGTACCTGTTCAGACATCCTTCTAATAGTTTGAGTTGTCCTCTGCTGTCCAACTACAGTATATTGCATTAATTAGTTTATAACTTTATTGGGTCTTACATTTACAAGAAACTTCATGCTTCAGGAACTACAAGATGTAATTTCTGCAAACAATGCAAAATTATGTCTTTTTGGCAAACAGTATAAGGAGTGCTAATTTTGAGCAATATCACTGTCTAATTGCTAAAACTATTCATCACTAAAATTCAGCATTTAATTTCATATTCACTCCAATCTATGTTATGTAAGAGTCTCTTTAACTTAGACATTTCTTTATCATTACATATTCTATAGTGAAAATACTCTCTTTGATCTTTAAAAAAAATCTCAAAGAAACCTTAAGGCACATGCTAAGTAATAATTTGTGAAAAAAATCCCCATAAATTCCATGATTCTACCATTTTTTCCTGTAAGCTTTAGCCAACTGTACTTCATGCCATACCATTGAAGAAGTTATGGACCAATCAAAGTTGATATTAAGCTAAACATTACAAAGAAAACTTTATGAACATCCAGATAGCAAAAGCTGGATATTTCTGACAGATGCCTTATGCCCATGCCCAGTAGTGGTTCATGGAGGTTCAATATAGAAATGCCCCAAACTATTGCTTGCTTAGAAATAAATATACTTTCTGAAAATGTAGCAAACTTCTATTCAAAAAAGCTACTATTTCTTGTATGACCAAATATACACAATTGTTGGCTCAAGTGTATGTAACATCCCATGGGGACAATAGGCTAAATATTAATGTACTTGAACTAAGTATCATCTGTATATACTCTGTCAGCTGCTTGCATCTATTTATCAGGTGCAAACAATACATCAGGTTCTGTTGAATTGTGACAATGTGATTAGCTTCAAAGTCAAATTTTTTTAGAGGACAAAATGAAACAGAAATTGAAATATCATTCTGAAGTCAGTGGTGCCGAAAAACATGTCACTTTAAAAAAAATTGTCATCTCAAACCATGTGAGAATTTTATTATTAGTCAGACTAAGGTAGAATTATGATACAAAACTGACTTTAAGAGGTCACTTATCTCATTCTCCTGTCTTAAAATCAACTGTGCTTATGATATTTCTCATGTTTTTCGCTTAATATTGAGCTTCCAGTGACAGAAATTCCATAGTTGTAATGTGAGTTTTTCATATGTTATAATAATTTATGGTAACTTTCTCCTTAATGTTTCTCCTTCTTAAATGATGTCCCTATGTCTATCACCCCAATTTTACTGGGCTTGCAAACTCTCCCAAGCAATTCATGTTTCCTATACTTTTCACAATGCACAAGCATTCTGCAAAAACAGTATTTATGAAACTAGGCATTTAAATTCATACTTAAATCAAAGACTCTTTACCCAGACTGTGTGCTTTCATTCAAAACTTTTTCTCTCTGTTCTCTTCCACAAACAATCTTAATTAGGAAGAACCTTACTGTGCCTTGAGTTTTGAAAGTACAGTCTAAGTCTTAAAAAGGCAGTTTGAGTATTTACCCATGGAATAGATCAGAACGTTCCTGTCTTCTTTAAAAGAAACGGATCTGAGAACTTTGGAGTAAAAATAACATTTCCTTGGAAACATATTTTCTAAATTATATAAGTTTGAGTTTTACTTGAATTTAGACCATCAGAGATAATGCTACATGTAAGGAATATTTTGCAACAGCATAAGCATCTGAACATTGATTGGAAAAAGGTATTTGTTGGCTGTCTAGTCTATTGGAAAATCCCAAGAAGCAAATATTTGAAATCTGCTAATGTACTATTTGTCATACAGATTCTTCAGGGTGATACTACTTTCAATGCTAGTTAGTTTGCCCACCTGAAAACACAAACCATAGTTGAAGTTTTGAGACCTTTTAAGCATTAATGTTGGTAGTTTAGTGATCTTTATCTAAACAATTTTGATCTAATATTGTCCAGTAAAGAAGTGAGGAATTAGAGTTTATCACTGATTTGTTGACATAATGGTTGAAAACTATTTCCGTGAGGGAAAATAAAAACAGGAAATGAAAAATTTGGAGCCATATGTAAAAAATTACAATTCTATTTAAACTTTCCAACACAATCCACATTGGTACCCTGGCTCCCCAGGGAAGTGATCAAAGCACCAAGGATTCCAGAGTTCAAGGAGTATTTGGACATTGCTCTCAGGCACATGGTGTGACTCTTCGGGTGGGCCTGTGCAGGGCCAGGAATTGTATTTTGAGATCCTTGTGGATCTTTTTCAACTAAGGATGTTCTATGATTTTATGACACAAATTAATATGCAATTTTTTTAAACAAAATTTGGACGTGCTTCATATGTATGATTTTTCAGCTACCAGTAGTGAGTACAAACAAATTAAGAAAAATTTTTTGAAATATCTAGAATAATGTGTTCATTTACTGTACTAAATGGTTTTCAGATAATTTTATTGTTAACTTATCTTTTTCTTCTCTTGAAAAGAGATTTTCTTTTCCCCCTGAAATAATTGCCACTAGAAATATATGCGTCAACAAGTAAGTGGGACAGAACTGTTTCTGACAAATCTTTTTCATTATCCTCTCATTTTCAAAAAACTTTTGATATAATAGTAAAAATTTTGTTATGCCTCTTTTAAATTTGGAAAACAATTAGATTTAGACTACAATTATTTTGTGGTTTTAACTAGTATATCCAATTAGGTTTTCTTCAATATGCTAAACAACTTTCAGTTGTACAGGAGCAGGTTTCAACACTGCCCAAATGGTGAAGTTTTATTATTGTTTGAATAGAAATGTAAATCAGGTAATACGTGACAAGCAGGCAAAACACATGAAACCCTCATTCTTACAAAAGCAGCAAAAATTTAGATTTTATACTGAAGTACTTTTACAGCCACTTGCATTTTGCTTTGCAGGGGTCAAGCAAGGTGGACATTCTGTATTTTAGTAACATACATCCTTTTTTTTCCAAAGATTGTGAAACAGATTCAAATGGATCACTTTGGTAACCATACACAAATTTACCAATATTCTGAATAAGCACAGAATCTCTAAATCACACACTGTAAGCATTTATCTTGAGTAGCATTCCCCTTTCAAACTTTAAAAGGTATATTTTTCAGAATGATGAACAGTACGGTAACAGATAAATGAACAAAACAGCTTGTATACTGAAGATAATAATCTGAAAAAAACCCAGAATATAAAGATAAGAAATCAAAAGATTTCTCCTACTGTTTCACTGTTTCCTTTATTACTCAATGATGAAATTCAAAGAATGTATGTTTATTTTCTGTCTATGTAAAATTAATTGTATTTAACTCAGAGTGGTGACAACTAAGAGAAAGAGAAAAATTAAATTTAACTTTTCTACTTGATGTGTAGCCAAACATTTCAACCTGAGGATCACAGACTGCACATTGTTACACATATACTGCATGTCCTAGAGAGTCTGCACTTCAGCATTCATGTACTGCTTCCATAGTACTAGAGTTGCGGTTTATTTGCTACAGATCAGTGATCCTAGATCTGAAGCTGAATTCTGGTCGCCATTTATTCTATTGCTTTGAACAAAGCTAGAGAGAGATGTACAAGTTCTAGAGCATTTTGAAAAAAACATATTAGCCATAATTTAGCAACATGTTATCTAAGGTCATGCTTTCCTGGACTTACTTCTTTGCACATATTTGTGATAAAATGACCTTTTTTTATGAATGAACACACCATAGTACAACAGATACAGTTATGATAATATAATTGAAACACAAGTGCATGTAAGTTAAACTTATAAACCATAATGGGCCTTCTCATTGTACAATTCTTATTAAGATAGTGATTTATAATGATTCATATATGCAATCATGTCCACAAAGGAAAAAGTAAATCTAAAAATGAAAAGACAGTGTAAATAGCAACACACTTAATCTGGAGTAGTAAGAGTGCAAAATATAACACTATATTTTCTGACTATCCTTAAAAGGTTTACTGATAAAAGTTTGACTCAAGTTCAGAGCAGAGTGTCTTGGGTTGAGCTGGCAAAACGCCAACTGTCCAGGACAGGGTGAAAAGGGTTCCTCCTCCCTCCAACCAGCTAAGGGGAAAAGAAGACGGAGAGGGAAAAAAAACCTCTCAAAACTAGGTTTATGCTGAAACTAACTACATGTATTTATACAGAAAAGAGAAAATTAAGAGGAAACTACAATATAACACACACTTACACAAGTTACATATATATAACAAGGAATAACGTCCCACTCCCCAATTAATACAAAGCCCATTACTCTAAATTCATAAGCACTCCAAAAGACACTCAGCAAGAAAGAGAAAGTATAACAACAAAATATTTCTACTTCCCTGAATGCAAACAAAATGCAAGCAGAGGCAACAGGAGCAGGGCCCAGCATAGTAGAGGAGCTGCTAGATGTCCTCCTCTTAGTGCAGCCATGATGGAACTAACCAAGCTACTCCCACACACTGGATTTTACACTTTTTGAGATGATGTAGTAAGGTATGGAATACAATATTATTGGCTGGAAGAAGTCAGCTGTGAGCTAGCTCAGCCCAGCTTAAATCAGCTGACAATCCTAGGCCTAGCTGGACTTTAGAACCTAAGCTTAGGCCCACCTGGCTAAACCCATAACACAGAGTGAGCCAATTATCTTATCCCATGTAAAATGTAGATTATGGAGCATCACCCAGCAAAATTTGCATCAGCCTCACACTTTCTGTCTAAGCAGTAGCATATGCATTGTAAAAGATTTTTTCTCATTTAAGGTCTTGAGTGTTATACTCTGGTAGTATACTTTTCTCTAGTTGTTATGGTTTGAGCTGGCAAAATGCCAGCTGCCTAGTACACAGTCGGAGAGTACTGTCCCAGAGAAGAGGATTGAGGGGAAAAGAAACCAGAAACAAAGTTTTGAAATTTGGGTGAAACACCTTCACCCAAATTGTCCAGCTAATAACCCAGATTCCAAACCACCCAAATCCCAGAAAACCTCCCAAAAACTCTTCCTGAGAAACCTCCCAGCAAGAGAGAGAGAAATTAACATGAAAATGTTCCCCTCCCTAGATAAACAACAGCACGGACTGCAGGAGGGCCTAATCTCAGGAATCAGGGCAGCAGGATCCTCTCCTGTCAGGAGCATGGATCGAAAGAGACAGAAACTCCTCCTCCATCTCTTATTATACCCCCTGACACTTCCTGATGATGTCAGATGATATGAAATACCTCTTTGGCTGCTTAAGTCAGGTGATGCCTGTCACCTCCAAACTATGTCATCTCCTTTGAGGCCTGCTAAAAACTGAGGCATAAATGGGACCTATACTGAAACCAAAGCCAAAACTACCACACTAGTATATCATGCTAATAAAAATCAGAAATTTATTTCTAGGATGGATTTTTGACTTCCACTTAGAACAATGTTTCTATGAGAAAATTATATAAAAATATTTGGAGAACAATCTCTTCCTCTAAGAAAGTTCTTGCTGATCCTGATATTAACTCTTAGGCTTCAATCTGATTTGTCATAACTGGAGAGGCTGACAACCAGAATTTAACTGGTAGAGATGCTGGTTAATAGTATGCTTTCTAGGATAGTTGGGGTTATTGAAAGAGGCTGCCATTTCCTTGAAGTCAGTTTTCTTGGCTTCTTTCAACATCTGTGGAGTAATGGAATCTACTAGGGATTTAATGATTTTGGAGTATCCTCATGGTCAATATAAGAAACAAAATAATTATCCACCACTTCTCATTTTCCCAGGTCTAAAGTATGAATATCCTTCTCCTACTGAAATATAAACCCCAGTTATCACATTGCATGCTCTGGATGCTAAACCTTTCTTAGTCTCATTGAGGTCCTCTGGATAATTGATTCAACCTACTGATATTCTCATGATTGTTCTTCACATATATGTATTTCATGGAATCATACAATAGTTTGGATTCAAAGGGACCTTAAAAATCCTCTAGTCCCAAACCTACTGTCTTCATCAGGGACATCTCCCACTCGACCAGGTTGCTCAGAGCCTCATCCAATCTGGCCTTGAACACTTCTAGGGATGGGGCATCCACAGCTTCTCAGGCCAACCTGTTCCAGTGACTCACACCTTCACAGTAAATATTTTATTCTGTAGATCTATTATCCCTCTGTCAGTTTGAACCTGCCACTCCATCTATCACTACAGTGCCTGATAAAGATTCCCTCTCTGGCTTTCTTGTAGGCTTCTATTAGGTCTCCACACAACATTCTGTTCTCCAAGCTGAACAGTCCCATCTCTCTCATCCTGTTTTCATAGGGGAGATATTCTATCTCATCATCAACTTTATAGCCCTCCTCTGGACTTGCTCCAACGGTTTCATGTCCTTATGATGGAGGCACCAGAGCTGGATTCAGTTCTACAGTGGGGTCTCACAAGAGCAGAGTAGAGAGTGTAGAATCACCTCTCTTGACCTGCTGGCCACACTGCTTTTGTTGCAGCTCAGAATACAGCTGACTTTATGGGCTCTAAGTGCACATTGCTGACTCATGTTGAACCACGTTTGGCCTGGTTGTTTTCATTATAGAGAAATTAATTATTGACTAACAACTCTACTTCTTACAGACGTTAACAAGAAATCACTCTATGCATCATAGTTTTTGACACATAGAATTCATCTTCTGTATGATAAATTGTTAAACATGAGCTTTAATAATTCTATTTTTTATGTTTTATAATGAAACTAGATGGGAGGTCTGGAATTAAATTCACGTAACTTTAGATTTCTTTTAGTCGTCTGCATGCAAATTAGTCTACAAAGTTCCAATTTAGAGTCAACAGAGAGAGTGAGAAACACTTTTGGAAGTACTTTAATTGCATACCTTAGGGCAGGATTAATTATATTCAATAAATTCATATTCCTCTTGATATATTTTAAAGAAAACCTACTTCCTCATTTAAAATTCCACCCTAGGTCTTTTTAATTTCATATCTAGGAGTTATCCTAACATATAAGCCTTGTAATAAGAGAGCAATCCATTTTTTTCTATCTGCAGTTGTCATCACTGTAATTTCTGAAATGTTGCTTTATTTTCTTTAATTTATTGAGGAATGTTGAAACTGTAACAGATATCCAGATAAGGAATTATATATCATAAATAACTTGCTAAGTTATGAAAGAAGATTCTGTACAAGGGCAATATTTCCTGAGGGCAAATTTTTGAAGGCCAATAAATGTCTTCATCCTTACAATTGAAGTTACAGCTCTACAAATTCTGTTATGCAATAGATTGCAACTTTATAGATACAAAGCTTTTTGGTACCCTCGACAGAGTTCTTGTAACTTACATACGTATACTTTGTTGAACAGATATAGTATTAAAAGCATCTTAACACACACACACACACACACACACACACACACACACACACACACACACACACACCCCCTTCTAGGTAGGTGTATCTGGGCTTAATTAGATGTTAATATTTTTGGTCTGTGCATTGGCCCAGCCACCTGTTGAGAGTTTACTCTTTTCCTGCCAAGCTATTGGAAAACAAGCGCTGATAAACGAGAGCTTTATCCTTTAAGGCATGAGTTTGTATAAACTAAAATTAATTGGAGCCTCACTATTGGCTGATTGCCTTTCATTTGAAGGAGAAAGTGGAGGAGAATGATGAAGTAAGCCCCCAGACCCATTTAATAAAGACCATCTGGAGTGGAGCATGCAAGCGCGGGAAAATTCCAATGCCCACACATATGTGCAGAAGGACTACCACTTACTTAACAGGGGAAGGGACCGAGGACGTCTAGTTGGGCAGTGCTGGCCACACCTGCCCAGGTAAGACATCATCGCCAAATTGGTTCATGATCTGTGTTAGCTCACTTCACATGAAGGACAATGTTGCCTCTGGCAGGGATGCCCGCTAATGTGTTCACCTGCCAACCCTTCAAGGATGCAACCTCTGCTCTGGGAATTCTGGGCATTCTGGTGTTCTGGCTTCAGTTTCAGCATACCTCCAAACCCTCCCTGGAACAGCAGGCAACTTTTTACACTCAATAATACTTATTTTTAATATATTTCTACCTGAAATGAGCAGTTCCAATAGTCTCGTGCAACAATGTGAAAGAAAATCTGAAAGCAAATATGTGTAAAATTCATATTCCTGTTTAAAATATCCTATTCAAGAAAATTATTCTAAATTAATTCCAATAACTTTAATTCCAACATTTTTAAGCTAAACCATCATATCAGAAATATTCCCAGAAGATCTGTCTATTGGGATCTTGTCACAGAACTTGGCATATTTTTATATTGTGCCAGCTGAATAGCTTTTGCTTTCATCTGTAGCATTTTATTCCTAATTTTGAAGCTTTCTACAGGAGATAAGATTGCCAAGTTAACATTATACTTATGGTTTATTAATGAGGTTTAACATACTGCAAATTGAGGGGGGGACAAAATTACTGAATGGAAAAGATTCAAATGAAACAGCTGCATGTTAAAAATACTCTCTTTTTAATATTTAATTCTTTTATTATTGTGACCATATGTCTACAGTAAGGTCAAATGGAGTTCAGTCTTGTAAAGTTACATTACTATTTTACACTACTCAATAATAGTTGGCTTTTGTAAAATCAAATGGACATTTTGATGTTGAGCTACGTTAAACTGGCTTCTTAATAGTAAGGTTAATTGGAACCACAATGGAAATACCAGGATAGCTCTAAATAAGAAAATATATTATGGAGGGTTTGAGTACTAGGTCTGATAGTCCTGGATGTGATTTCCATTTGTGACTGGTTATAGAATTAGTCACCAAAATAAAAAGAAAAAATATTAATTGTACTATAAAATTTGGCATATAAAATAATTGTAAATCATAAGAAGGTTGAATTAAGTGTATGGATGTTGCAGTTGTTATTTTATAGAGGACTATTAATTTAATTTTCATGAAAGAGAATGCACAAAGTAAGTTTCAGTCGAACTTATCCAGTATTTTTGTGACTCATATCCAAGTGAGATAAAAACTAAAGCAATTTTTAATCTAACAGTTGAATTTCTAATCTGGGCATGAGGAAAGGATGCATAACTTAAGAAAACATGGAAAACCTTTATTCTTCCTCTGCAGAGAGTAATTAAACTCCAGGAATTAACCTAATTCTTGCCTTGAAGGCCAGTAATTTCTAATACACAGAATTCCACAGTATATATTGATGGACATTTGTTTAGAGTAAATCTTAAGAGGTTTAGTGACTGCTTTTCCTAAATTATCTTGTAATAACAAGCTGAATAAATAAGTAGATCTAATAAAAAGACCAAAAATCAGTTTAACAAGAAAGAATTTCAGTGTATCTAACTGCAGGCAATCAGAGCACAGCTGTAGAATCTGAAGCAATCATGAAAGTCAACGTTCTTTTTAAGTAGGCTGGACTGAATTACTCAGAAACACACCAGGTGCCAGACACTAGAACCCTCACCATATTTACCAAGGCACCAGAATTGCAGGCCACTGACTTCCAAGCAACTTTTTGAGGACTAATCATAGTTGGAATGAGAGACTATGAAACAAAGATGAAGAGATCTGCAAAGATTTGAGAAAACTGATGTAAAATGTGAAGAAAGGGGATATATTAGAAAAAAGTTTAAAAGTACATCTGCAAAGATAGGAATGCACCCACTCTTAAAAAACAATTATATAATCTTTGATTACCAGCATAGTAGCACCACTATAATGATTTTTCCCAATCCCAGTAATGGTATATTTAGTTTTCTGACATTAGGGTAGAATATCAAGAATCATAGAATGTCAAAATGGCTTGGGTTCAAAGGAACCTTAAATACCATCTATTTCCAACCTCTGCCACACCCCACTATGGGCAGAGATTCCACCCATTAAATCAGGTAGCTCAGGGCCTCATCCAACCTGACCTTGACCACTTCCAGGGATGGGACATGGACAGCTTGGCTGGGCAACCTGTTCCAGTGTCTCACCACTCTCAGAGAATCTCTTCCTAAAATCTAATCTCCGTCTTCCCCCTTTTATTTTAAAATGACTCACCCTTGTTCTATTTCTATGTCTATGTAAAATGTCCTTCTCCCTCTTTTTCATAAGCCCCCTGTAGGTATTGGAATGCTACTTTAAGGTCTTCCTGGAGCCTTGTCATCTCCAAGCTGAATGACCCCAACTCTCTCAGACTTAGTTATGTTAACTATGTGGAAGTCACCACAATATGAGAAACTCACTCATATAATTGGTTCTTATATTGTAACTCACTCTACTTGGAAGAATACTGTAGATTTTCAAAGTGCTATAGAGTTCGTATATCTATCCCAACATAGGAATCTGCTCTGAGACTGGAAATCTGTATTTTTTTCCATCAAGTCTTTAATTTAAAAAAATTGACATAAATATCTAAATATATTCCTGCATGATTGCTCAGTCTATAGATGTGGTAGTGTGGCTGCAGGTCTGGTTCCTATGTCTTTCTGCTCCTCTATGAAGGTTATTTAGAACAGGATCAGAATTGTCAGAGTCCCACAGCTATATTTTCAGGGTTTCTGAGAATTCCAAAGACTAAAGGAAACGTCAAAACTTTCTTTGAAACTTCTTGCCCATGCAACAGCTGCTACTTCACTAATTTTGATGGTTAATGTTTAACTATAACCCTTAGTTACAATGTCTTAAAAATTCTGTGCCTCAGAAATTGTGGCTGCAGAAATTATTCAGTAAAATCACCAGACTTGCCTTGTTAAGCTACTTGCCTTTACAATTTAACGGTAAGCTACCCTTGCAGTTCCCATGCCAACAGTGCGAAAGACTGAACTACTGTGGAAGACTTACTCTTTTAAGTGGAATAGTTAACTTCCACACATGCCATTTAAGGAGGTAAATCTGCAGGGCATTAACTGTCCTGGACTTGAATATACTCTGCTGTACCAGTAATTAAACCTTATTAAGACTGCTAGCTTGTAGGACTTGTAATAACTTTGTAAGAACTATTAAAATGCACAATATTGTATTGGAAATCATGTTAGCCATTGCAGACAATCAAAAGTAGTTTCTCAGTGGCTGTGATTTGTACTTTTCTTTATTTTTGTTTGGCTAGATTGTATAACATTCAATAATATTTTTTGCCATTCTCAATTTGAGAGTTTAAATATAAGCACTGAAGAACTACCTGAAGAAAAACAGAAGTTAACTCCAAGACTAAGAAAATTTATTGTACCTATATTTTGCTAGAGAGTATTGCTTTATTGCCAATCTACTATATTCCTAAATTTAAATACATAAAATTAGGGGGTTTCAATGTTGAATTGGGGCAGTCCTGAGGCGTAAAGGAGGGCACTCTGGACTCCAAATCGAAAGGTCCTGAGTTCAAGTCTCAGTGGGGACTGTCCCCTGGCAGTAAATGTTTCCCTGCCATCCGATCCTGTCAGATCTCGGATGCTCAGCAGGGTCAGCCCCGGTTAGTACCGGGTGCTGTGACAGTCCCAAGGACTTCACTGTCACTGTCCAAGCTCACTCAGCCACGGCAGATGGACCTTGGGACTTAAATGGTGGGGCCAGTTCTGCACACGCTGTGCCTCACCTAAAAAATCCACTGCGCAGGCTGGAAGGGCACACCCACTTAGGGAGAGCCCTTCCCAAATCTTTGTTCATGAAGTTTGGCCATACAAAAAAAAATGTTGAATCTGTGCTTTTCAATAACAGCAACATTTGCATTTATATGTGATGTCCTAATAGATACAGATTTGACTTTGGTAATTACAGGCTCATTTATCCATCTGTGTGAAGCATATTTGGTAGTCATCACTGTCAGAATCTATAAAAACATCACCAGTTTGTGATGACAACAGATGGCACAGAAACTGACCAACAAAGTTTGCATATCTCTAAATACCTTCTCCTTGCTAATGACTAGATTCAGAAGTTGCTGTCTAATTGATGTCTGAGATATGGCAACAACATTATCACTTACAAGACTAATAATGTGTCTTATAACTTGCCCGTGTGTGACTGACAAAATGAAAGAAAGCTCAGAGGACATGGGCAAAGATGATGTGTCAGTAAAGCTCAGGGTGTGACTGACCATGGCCATACCAAAGCTGACATCATCTCACCACAGAGGACACCAGTGTGGCCAAATTTTAAAAAGCTATCAGAAGTCGAATGGATCAAATTGTGGTGTAAAAGTTTCTCCCTGTACTCATTTAAAGAGCATGAATATCTCCCTGAGGTAGTCAGACCAGCATGAGGGGAGTGAATAAGAGGTTCAGTTATAAATTCTAAAATGTCACAATCAGACAATTTGATCAGTTTAGAAATTGCTCTTGCTTTTATATTCTGAAACACCACCAAGTCCCTCTTTGGGCTTCTAGACTAAGAAAAACAATTCAATTTGGGAGTTAAAACAATTTTCAGTATCTTCTGGAACCACTGGCAAGGAGACTTATTATTTCCTATATCAAGACTTTCATTTAATGCTGCTTACGCTGCTGTCCAATCTAAGAAAGTAATAGATGTTCTCAAAATGGCCTGATGGGAAATGTCTTGCTGGGTTTCTAGAATGCCAGCCTCCTGGTCCCACTACTCACTTTACATCGGTTCCACTGTTCAGGGCGGTGGTGTTCTGATGGACTGTGACACAGTCTTGGCTGGGTTTCTGCCTGTCAACTGCCACTGTAATTATGTGAACACTTTTTTGCAATTATATTACTTTACATACAGGACTAGCAAAGCTAAGACTATGGGTCCTACTCAGCTGAGCTAGCTCTTCTCTAAAGGGAGCATCCAGTTAAGAGTACAGATTTACTAGGAGCAGACTACTGGGCGCACTGGGAATCTATCCCAATCCCAAGATCAATACCTCCATCTCAGCATATTTTAGAACCATGTGAAACAAATTGTCTTACTCAAAAGGTTGTATTTGGAATTTTTTTTCCCCTGTTGCTAACCTTACCTGAGCTACCTTTCAGTGCCCTAACTTCCTATGTCAAATGTTATTGCACTTGCTTTTATACATCAGTTAGCTCTTCCTGCCTGAATTTGTTGCTCCTCAAGTGGTGAATGCAAAACATCGAAAGGAACACAGTGTTGAATCTTGTACTTCTGGTTCTGCTCCTAAAACATTCATTCATTCATTCATTCATTCATTCATTCATTCATTCATTCATTCATCCATTCATTCTTATCTATCTATCTATCTATCTATCTATCTATCTATCTATCTATTTTAGATTTTAAATACTCAAAATCTGTGAATTTCTCCCCAAATCCTGTCTTGACTGTCTTTAACAGACTATTCAGATAATTTGGAACTTTATACAAAGCTGTATTTCAGCTGCCTTATATATCTTCTGTAGATTTAGTGTTATCCTGGGGGAATACAAATAATTTTCCTTCGTTTTACTCTGAAAGTCTTACAGCTTCCTTTGCAATGAGCTGTTCCCCTAAACTGTCCTAAACAGGAGAAAATTACTCTCCCTCTCGATAATTCTCAGCATTTTAAGTAAAACGCATTCTTTAAATTTCCAATCTTCCTGCTTCCACATGTGACCAGACATTTAAAGTCCAAGCCAACTAACAGCCTTTGTTTAAAAAAAACCCAACCAAACAAAAAACAAACAACAAAAAAACTCCCAAAAACACACACAAAAAAAAAAAAACAACAAAAAAATCAGAACAAAAAACCCCACCAAAAATCCCCCAACTCTGTTTGTTATTTTGGTTTATATGGCATTAACTGGAATTTTGATATCTCACAGTCCTCCTTCCTTCCAAAATGCTGAAGCTTACACAAACATACAGAAGAAAATACATTTTTAAGAAAGCTGAACTGCAAAGGACAAGGAATAAACATTAGCTGTATGGCGAAATTCTATGCTTCTAAGTAGTTTTCTAATATACTAGAAGCAATAACTGCAAAAAAATTTGTTGCCACACACCAAACTTCAGAAATAAGTGTTTATTGCCATAAATTTTAGTTACTGGCAGGAAGACAGCTGACTAGGGTCCTGAGAATGGGCTGAGTTTGAGTTTTATTACCCTAAAGATTGATATTCATTGTCAATGTAGCATGAGATAAAACTAAAGACAAGTATTTAAGTTTTAAGGAAAGATTTTACATAGAGGAGCTATATGCAGAAATTTCTGCATTGTTATTCTACGTTTTTCTCTTTACATTCTATTAGACACAGAAGTGCTGGTAGTACAAATTACAATCCAAGTAAACTGCTCCTTTTTTTTTTTTTCATTTCAAAAGGTCTATATTTAGCTAGTTCTGCTTCAAACCCTTTGAAACTGAGTTTTATCAAGTAAATGATTTCTTCATTATAGTGTATTGTGATGACCTTTTCCTTAAACAAGTATTTTGTCACAATGCTGATAATTTTATTGCAAAGAACAGCTTGAAATATACAATGCAAAACTGTATGAATAAAAAATCTTTGGGGATATCTGTTACTTCCTGCAGCAGAAATTAGTATTTCAGATAGACTGTCAGATCTGTATATCATGAACATATTACTGCAAAGTCATGATGATACAAAGTTCCCCGAGATTACTTCAGTTGGTTAGAAAAACCAACTTGGTTGTAATAATGCCAAGGTTATGGGTTCAATCCCCTGTATGGGCCACTGACTTAAGAGCTGGACTCGATGATCCTTGTGGGTCCCTTTCAACTCAGAATAGTCTGTGATTCTGTGATTTGTCCGTTTCTGTAAACAAGCCTGAGATGAGGGTTTTCAGCTAAATGTTTGTGCAAAGCTTGTCCTTTTTCAGTGTTTACCCATCTGAACACTCTGGCTATAGATTTTCCCTGCTAGGTCTCCATCAGAATCTCGAAAGGCTGTTAGCTCAGCAGTGTATGTCTCCTTACAGCAATGCCTATGAACTACAGTGGGTTGCAACTATGCATGAAGCTGCAGAAGCAGATGATACTGGGAATCTTCAATGGCTCTCTATAGACCAAGAATGGTATAGAGTCTTTAAAGATTTTGTTGATAATTTTACTCTTATTTGTTTATATTCCAAAACTATTCAAAAGGTAGTCCAAAGTCTTTTTTTATAATTTAGATTGACTTGAACTACAAAAAGTGCAACAGAAATTATAATTTTGTTATTACTTAGATGAAGCTATTTTTTTTCATTTTGAAATATTGTAGTTGCAAAACCATGTTTAATGTTGTCTTTTTTTTTTTTAATATTCAGTTACATGGACCAACACTCAAGTAACTTCCTCTCAGATTCCTTGTTAGGTTTTGTTCCCACAAAAACTTTAGAAAAAAACACTTTATTTAAGAGTGCCATTACACACATATTACTTTGTGAAGAACTGAAGATAAGCAATGTGCACTCTACTATGTAAATCAGAATAAATAGGAATCCTTTGCTCTCTCTCTAGTCTGAAAATGATCATATGAAGCCAATAAGCTACAAGTTTATTAAAATATACATTTAATCATATTTTAGACAACTTTCACTTAACAAATAAAATTAGGAGTTAATTTAAAAAATAATACACACTGTAATGAACCTTACTGCATGCATTATTAAATAGCAAATTAAAAAATTGACAATAGATATCTAAGAAAATCTTTGTTTATTTTCTCCAGTATAAAGTAAAATAGAAAATTTAGTGATGTAATTCTAAATTTACAGTATTCTGATTTTAATTCTTTGCAGTTTCTAGAACACTAGAAAATATATGTCTCAATTAAAATCTGTAATTGATTTTAGATTTAAATGTGGTTTCCCCCCTGTATTTTTCCAGTGAGATAAAAATATTCCTCCAGCTGAATTTATACAAACCATTACTTTTCAATATTTTGGAAAAGTACTTTGATCTTGTGGTTTTATGATGAATTTCAAAAATATATCAAGTAACTCCTTTCTGTAGAATCCAACTCTGACACTGTATGACTTTTCATGGTCCTGCTTACCTTCCCCCTGTTACCTGTTAATATCTTGCTTATATATATATATAAGAACATTGTAACCAGTTTATTTTTACTGACAGTATACAGCTTAAAACTACTGGATGTTGCTAATGCACACTAGCAGGAGCAGTTCATTATCTGTGCTAGGGCTGCAGCTCTTTCAAGAGGAGGGAAAAAACTAATCAAAAGCTGACCATCTTTGAAAAGACTTTGTTTCTCTGAAAGGGGTCAGAGTGACATTTCAGTAATGGTTTTCCTTTCTTCCGCTTGGCAGAGTAGATAGCCTATCTTGTAATCAGGCTATGAAAAAGACAGGAAGAATCAAAGCAAAGTTTAGATGGCAAAATGGCTTACCTGAAAGCTGCTTAGCTATTTTATGAATGCCTTCTGAAATATCCATAAAAGAGGTGGTAACTACAGGCTTCAGTTCAGAATCTCTTTGTTTCATAAGTTTGAGATTCAGGAGTAAATTTGCAGATGAGCCTTGGAATTAACTTTAGATTGTCCAAATCTTAGATACTTCACTTGTTTGTGTAATCTTCTTCAAATTTGCTACACTGCACACTTATACATAATCTATGTTGAAGACTTGACTTGCACTTGCACTTTTACTGAGATCACAGAATCACAGAATCGATTGAGTTGGAAAAGACCAACCCTTGGTCCAACTCCAGTCCATTTACTAGATCATGGCACTCAGTGCCACGTCCAATCTCCATTTAAAAATCTCCAGGGATGATGAATCCACCACCTCTCTGGGCAGCCCATTCCAATGTCTGATTACTCTCTCTGGAAAGAATTTTTTTCTGATATCCAACTTAAATTTCTCCTGGCAGAGCTTGAGCCTGTGCCCTCTTGTCCTATTGCTGAGTGCCTGGGAGAAGAGACCAGCCCCCACCTGGCTAGAACTTCCCTTCAGATAAGTAACTTTAATTCAAACATACGCATTTATGATGTGTCATCTAATTAAAATGGCACTCCTCCTATTCTTATTCTTATATTCTTATTCTTTGTTATTCTTGTCATTATTGTTACTATTACTTTACTTTGCCATTCCAAAAGGCTATTGATTCTTGTAGAAATTTTCCTACTTTCACTTTTAGGAGCCATGGAATTCCACCATAAAAGAATTAGCCTTGAACTGATATTTTACCTCATGTATTGCTTAACACATAAGGATGTGAGATTTTAGCCAAAAGTGAAGACTTTTTTTTGTCTCATACGCAGAATTAGGTCAAACCAATGGATTACTTAACCTATCTGCAATCTTAATATTATATCCTCATTGATTTAAAAGGCTGGTTATTTATTGACAACTTTAGCTTGAAGTTGCCTGTAATAAACTACTTGCTTTTAATATCTTTTAATTTACTTGACTCAATAACAAAACTTTCTTTACATTATTTTCATGTTTCATCACATATTGAATGGTTACTGAGCCCTTGAAATAAAATTGTTAGATCTTTTACTTGTCATTACATAAAAACCCTAGAACTCTGTAATAGACTTATGAGTCTTACCTCTTTTTACCAAGCATAGCAGTTTTAAGCAAGTTTTTCTGCTGTCCGCGCTGAACCACTTCAAGGCTCTACTAGTTTTATGTTGGAGTTTTTTCTATTTTTAACATACTTTATATTTGTCATATAACACAGATTTTTTTGACTACATTACAGTCCTCCCTTTCTCTTATATCTTCAATATAAAGAGATTTAAATATCAGAGACCACTTTATAGATTTGCACCATTGTCCTTTCTCCTTTTTTTCCCCCTCCCATTTTAGAGACATAGGAATCTGTAATAAATTGAAGTTTTTCATTTATTCTAGTTTACACATCAATAAATCAAGAGACCTAGTTCTGAATATTGTGGCTATTTGAGTTTCTCCCTGACTGACACATAGAGAATGGTGCTAGCTAAATAACTGAGGTAATTTTGGGGGGTTAGATTTACCTTTCCCACCAAAATTCTATTCAGATTCTTTGATATCTTGCTAATTCATCAATGTAAGATCTGCATGAATTCTATCATTCTTTCTTCTGTAAATAAATTTGAAAACCCAAGGGGTAAGCTATTTAGAGAATCTAACTTTCTGAATACAACTATTTTCTCTCCCTCTTTCTTTCATGTTCTCTGAGCTTCTGTTTTAGAAATGCTATGGCTAATGCAGATATATTTACAGCCACTGACTAATCCAAGTACTCTGGGAACCTCTGGGATTTTTTTGTTTCGTTGTTTTTTGTTTATTTGGGGTTTTTATTTTTTTGCTTCTTATATTTGTAGATGAAAGAAGGAAAAAAAAAGAATGTCATAATTCTTGGTAAATAAAAAGTCTTGCATGAGTGCCTTTTTATAGCTTATCATCAGCATGTAATTGAACTGAATAGTTGCTGCATAAGAGAGTGACTCTGAACCAGCAGCTGTCCCTAGGCAGTACTTTGTTGAGGAATGTCACTGCGACAAAAAGTGCTGGACACATAATGCATCATCAGCATTTTTGCTATAGGCATGTCATACAGGTGGATAGGAATCACTGGGGTGTGGTAAACATTAGTGTGTCAATGACATCTGAGTGTACTAGATGGATAGGGGGCAAGCAGAAACCCAAAGAGGGCAAAAGACAAAAAAGCCAAAAAATTGAGGAAAACAGCTTTTACAAGGAAATGGAAATTACCTTCAATGCTGCAGTGCACCACTGACTTTGACAGCTGAAGCAGTAGCAGAGAGAACTTGAGAAAGATATCAGTTATAGTGATTCTTTTGCAAACAGCTAAGTCTGTTTTATTTTTCCACTGTCAATATGAATCAGTGTTCTTTCAAAAATATATTAATGCGGTAAGAAATTATTTGAAAGCCTAGATTTATGTATGTGAATGTGTGTCTACATCTATCTATATTTGTTAACTAATGAAGCATGAGAGTGAAAATAATTGTGTACCTTATCTCATTGAACTTGTTCTGGTTTTGGACAGGACAGAGTCAATTTTTTTGGAGTATCCATGAGGACGTGGAGCCTGGAGCCATGTGGGAGTGTCTAGGTTGTTATTCTATACCACCCACATAGTTGCTGGGGGTGGAATTAAGGGACCCTTGCTCCTAAGAAGAAGGGCGTGTCTTCAGGTCAAGAAAAGCCTGACAGAAGGGAGAAGGCCATCCACCATTGTTCGTTGTCACACTTGGGCCTTTGGTGAGCATTTTGCATGCAAATAATCTATTCTTTTTGTACACTTTTGTTATTAACATTGTTGCTGTTAGTGTTTGGGATTTTTTATCTCATTGCTGCTTCCACTAAATTGTTCTTATCTCAGGCCATGATCTCTATCTTTTATCTCTTTCCCCTCAGGGGGAAGGGTAGAGGCTCATGGTTTTCTTTTTAGTGGAAGTACTAAATTGGGGAATACCATTCCTAAACCACAACAGGACTAAAGGCCATGTTACTAAAAAAAAAATCTGTAACAAATATATATGTTCCCTTTATTTATCATAAGTTCCCCTTATTAGGTACTGTATATCAGAACTAAAACTTATATATTAGAATGAATTCAAACCTAGATATAAGCTTATTAACTTGCTAGTTTTTTTCTGGAATTACACTTGCTCCTAAATCTTTATTTCTGAATTTTTTCCTTCACGATATCAATGAGATATCAAAGCTGAGTAGAGTTTATGTAGTTGTCACTATAGAAACAGAAAAGAAAGCTTTCATATTATACCATTGGAAAATACCATTAAACACACTTTAGACTTAGATACTTGAGTGAAAATCCTTGTATAAAGTCATAAGCTATGTCAGTAGCGTAACCCTCTGGATCTTCTGCTTAGAATATATTTCCTCCTACCTCTATTGATTTTACATGTCCTAATTTTTAAATAAAAATCATAGTTTACCTTACTGAATGTCAAAATTTTGTAATCTCCTTACAGTGCTAGGATGAAAAAAGTAACAGTCACAGGCCAGATTCTGCTCTCACGGTTAAGGTTTCCTTTATACAAAAGAATTTGTCTTTATAATATGGCTCTATTTTCTACTTCATTCAGGGTAAGATGTTTAGCGCCAGATTCTTGCAACAAGGCATGTTTAACAGAACTGGCAGTGATAGCCATAAGTGGTCTAAACAGGTGTTCTTGAATTCCGTTTAGCCCCTCAGCATTAAGACAAGTAACTTAAGTTGAAAGTTTGTTTCATGACTTTTATAAAAGAAAAGTATGAACACAGGTGTTCATTCACAGCCTGGGCACTTCTGACAGCAAATACAAATTAAATACTATACAAATACTATCACAGTTAATGTGGGGAGGGAAGCATTTCAAAAGTGTCAAAAGCTAACCCAGCCTGCAGATAAAGTAATATCTTAGTGGACTCAAATATGAACATTTTATAACACAAGTAGATTAACTGACCTGTTTGAGGGGCCAACATTATCCTGCTCATGTACTGTGCCAGAATAGGGGGACTGGGAGAAATTCAGGTTCAGCGTGCTTGTCTGTCTATATCCCTGTCTGAAACTAATCACTCACAAGCAGAGCAGAGTCTGTGTACTGGAATTAATAAGTCATACAAACCTCTGCTGCAGAGCAGTTTTAGCAGGGAGTGTATGTCTGCAGACATGAATTTTTATACATCTGTCGGCTAACCCACAGCTTCATATTGAACTCCAGCAGCTGGGGCATCAGGCAGATATTCAATTCCAGCTGCAGACTTGTTCCTGTGCTAACCAATGAATGGGTTGCATTCATCCAGGCGTGTAATATTTCCTCATCTACAGTAGTTTAAACATGAGCTATTTGCCTATTATTTAGGCAGTTAAATGCCTCCCTGACATCCGATCCCGTCAGATCTCGGAAGCTAAACAGGGTCAGCCCCGGATTAGTACTTGGATGGGAGACCTCCTGGGAAATGCCGGGTGCTGTAGGTTCTAGTCCTGAGGACTTCACTGGCACTGTCCAAGCTCGCTCGGCCGTGGCAGATGGACCTTAGGACTTAAACGGTGGGGCCAGTTCTGCGCACGCTGAGCCTCACCTAAAAAAAACATCCACTGCGCAGGCTGGAAGGGCACACCAACGTGGGTAGAGCCCTTCCCAAGTCTTCATTCATGAAGATGAGCCACACACATTTGCCTATTTATTAAAAATAAATAAATAACTAAATAAATAATGTGCTTCTACAGCTTCTGATTACAAAGAATTACCCTCCATTTTAACAGGGTTAAGACTACAAGTGTCAGAGGATAGAAGTGGAATGAAATAGCTGTTACTAGCAGCTGAAAAGGACTGTGGTATTTTTGACATGTAGCCTGGCTATCAGTGAGGTGACCAGCTGACATACACTAGGCTGCTGTTGTGGAGCACTATTGACTGCTGAAAGCTTTGAGACCCCTTTCCTTTTTCTGAGGATTTTCTGTTTTACAAAATACTACCTTCTCACTGAGAATGCATATTGGGCATAAGCTGACATACTTCAGTAAAATGCAATTACTGTAACCAGAGGCAACCCAGTCAAAATAGCACAGTCTGTACTTCTTGCTTAAGTATCTGTTCATTACTATGTGAACACTGCGGCCACCATCCAAATGTTTTATTTCTCACATTAGGTCAGTCTGGGTCAGTAATCTTTCCTAAATTATATTCAGAAATAAATCTGGAAGCTCAGATTTAATGCTTGAAATGGGTAAATGTCTAATATACCATTCTTTGGCTCTGGCAGTTCTTTTTTTTTATGGGTGTTGTTTGGTTGGTTGGTTCATTGGGTTTTGGCTTGCTTTTTTGTTTTGTTTTGTTTGGTTTTTGTTTGTTTCTAAGTCAGATATACTTTCCTACTAGAAGAAAAAGGCTTAATTTTTGAGTGCTTGTAAGATCATGACAAAAAAACATTGGTGCAGTCCACTTCAAATCTTCTGCCTCTCACATCTGGCAGATGCAGTCTTCCATAAACTAGATATCTTATTCCTTTGTGAGATATTGAAGCTCCATAATCCCAAGGGCTGTCTGAACGCTGAGTTTGCTTAAGGAGAGATCTTCCTTCCCCATAATAAGCCCCTAAAGATATTGTTTTGGGCTATAGTTTTCTTTCTTTCCTGCTCAACCTTCTTCTATAATATCTGTTGAATTTTTTTTTCTATTTCACAAAAAATATGTTTCATTCTTATTTCAGTGGAGAAAACCTCAAACATGTTATATCACTACAGATGAAGCCTCCAATCTTCAGTATTAAGCTAAATGATCATTGAAGTGTGCTAATGAGCATTTGTATTTTTTATTGAAACTGAAAATTAAGTTAGTTTGCAGAAAAGAAATATATTGCATATTGACAGAGCAGTCAAGGCTATCAATTCTTTAAAGAAGAGAAAAAAAGAAGAAAATAAGTAACAATTTTCAAAGAAAATTGATACAACCTTTGTTTACTACTTGAAGAAAATTTTTACACCTTGAGAAAGTCATAGGTTTTTTTGTTCTTTTTTGACATTGTCAAACTTGACAATAGCCAGGAGCAGAAAACAAAATCCTTAGAAACAATTGACTGTTTGAGATATTTATGAGCCAGACTGGCCAGAAAATACTGACAAATAATTAAAACATAAAAATAAACCCAAATATTCCATTTTGGTTTTAAGTTATATGCCATTTAAAGGTCCAAATGTTCAAATCTAAATCATATGAATAGCTTACTGAATTTTTATTACACTATTCATGAGGTCTTCAGCTCAGCTCCTAAAATCCCTTCTTCTCAATTTTGTGCAGATAAAACTTACCAGACGGAGTCATGTCTTTGAGCTGAATGCTGGGACCTACTGCTGTACATATAGAAGTCTCGCTTTTCTGCATCGAATATAGAAAAACACTTGTGGATGTTTTGTGTTACTGTTTTGGAGTGGGGTTTTTTTTTGAGAATCTCTTCTTTCTATGTATTTTTTTAGCATGTGGATTGATTATATCCTGAGTTCTCGTGCATGAGAAAAAAGGTACTCGATAATACAGAGCAGAAGGGAAAAAGATAGTACAGATCCCTTTCAGTCTGAGAGAGACACATGAGCCTTAAAACTTAACACATACTCTATTCATCTTTCCTCCAGTCAGGATCTTACCATAAGACAGATAAGTATTGAAAGCTAACTGAACAACAGGTTGAAGTACAAAGTTATCTTGTTTGTCTTAGCCTTAGCTAAGCTTGGCTTCTTTGCTAGTACTGAAGAGTAACAAAGCAACAACACAGAGGAAGAGCTTGATTTAATGATGTTGGAATGATGAATGAGCAATTCATCCAAAGCTTCCTTTTGGTTGGGAGAACAGTCTTAGACCTGTGTGTGAACTACTCTCTGGGCAGCTGGATAATAGGTCAAGGCAATGTCATTCCCTTCCTGAGTTAGAAACAGTACTTTCTGTACTTAAGAGAGAGGAGTTCCTTCCAATGGAAGCAAGAAATGCCATACACATGAGTCAGCCTTGAGTGTCCAGGTGGTGCCATTACTCAGTTTTTGAACACTCTATACAGCATATTCATACACTCATTCAAACACTTTGCAGTTGCATAAAAGGGAAACATCTTTCACATTTTTCCTTTTGAGTTTTTAAGTAGAATAAAACTTAATTTTTGAGCCAGACACTCTCCTATCAGTTTTAAATTCCCTTGTCATTTCTTTCATGTGTTCCTAAGGTGTGAGGAAGTAATAGACTAAACCAAAACAAATAATGAAAGTTGCAGAAGCTTTAATCTAACTGAAAGGCAATAAAAAGGTAAAACAGATTTTTGTCTACTCAGTGTCAAAGTTCACTTTTCAGCAAGTTTCCATGCTGATATCTTAGACACAAGGTTTTTGAAATGAAATAGAACATGAATAACCTATCTAGACATGCAGAACCATATAATTTTATTCTCATTGCTTAAAAGGAAATCATCCAAAAATATATTGTGATATTTTTTATTTTCTGATTTCAGTGTACTTAAAGTCCTATGAATGTGAACACACTTTCTTTTATTTGCTCCAATATGCAAAGTACTATAAATGCTGTGGTTTTTTTCAGCTTAATAGCTGTGGGTTGACCTTGGCTATGTGCCAGACGCACACTACACTGTTGTATCATTTTTCTCCTCATCAAGACAGGGGACTAGAGAAAATAAGATGGAAAAAAGAAAACAAACAAGCAAACAAACAAACAATAAAAACACATGGGTCAAGATAAAGGCGTTTTAAAAAAAAAAGCAGATGTTTGTGCATGGAAGCAAAGGAAAACAAAATATTTATTTTCTATTTCTTATCAGCTAGTCACGTTGAGACCCTTCCTGGGAAGCAGAGTTTCAGTATACATAGCAGTTGTTCTGGAAGACGAATCTCACAGTAAATAATGATACTCCCTCTTCTTCCTTTCTCTCAATTTTTATATGTGAGCTGATGTCATGTTCTTTTAACATACCTTTGGTCCTTTTGGGCCAGCTGTCCTGGCTGTGCCCTCCTACAAGCTCTTGTCCACCCCCAGCCTGTTGGTTAGGGGTGGAATTTTGGAGAGACAGCCTACTTAGCAGTTGCCAAAACCTTGATGTATTATCAACACCCTTCTAGTTACTAATGCAAGGCACAGAACTGTGAGGGCTGCTGTAGGGAAAATTAACTCCATCTCAGCCAGACCTAACACAATAACAGAGTCCTGAGTTACTGTCATTATCTCCATGTCAACAACTTGCATAAATGCAGTGGCAAAAATAATTTATTCATGGTCATTGAACAGAGTTAAATTTCTATTTAAATTCTGGAATTTGTATGGGCACATTCTGGATGGGCTGTTAAGATTTACTTGCTCTTAGTAAGTCTTGAAAATTCCTTCTAAATGATTCGTGTAACCTTCCTACAAAAGTTTTCCAGTTGTTGCTATGATGGGTAAATATTGTCTTATTGTTGCTAGATAGTGGGCTCTTGTAACTCACATGTATTTATTATAGCAAGCCTGAAAAAGGAAAAAAGTCTTATAATTTTCTGATAGATGGTGGTAGTTCTCACTGTTTTATTGACTATCCCTAACACTGTCACTTTCAATGCCTTTTAACTCTGTGAAAATAAGTGATGGCTCACTGTGTGATTGGTTTGCTTATATTAAAAAAAAGCCTGAAGAGGCCTCATTCTGGTAGAGTGTCATTACCCTCCAATACATATGCTATAACTCCAGCTCTCAGCTGTGTGTTGCACTTTATTCATCTTGAAAAAGTATTTCCCAGTCTCTGAATAAATAGTTTTGACAAATATTCATCTTGCAAAACTTTGACAAAAGTAGATTTCTGCATTAGTATGGATTCAGGATAGGGAGGAGTGAATTTATTAGGGACAAATCATTGTTGTGGATGAAGAAAAGAAAAAGGAAAACTGGAATTAAATTTTAAGAGTCACTTTTTGCTCTTTTAGTTTCTTGATGTTTTCAACCATTTAATGTTTATTGCCTTCTTTGGGCAACACCTTTCTTGTACTATAACCCTATATAGTACCTAAAGGAAAACACTTTAGCTTTTTGACTTGGAAATGCTCAGATATCCTGCTGTAGGCAAACTGTTACTAATTATTGATGTCTTAGGTTAAAAAGAGTTTGTAATATGCATATCTCCCCCCTCCCCGCATGTGAAAATGCAACACCTGCAATGCCATGTTTCTAAATAATCAGCCCTTTGACAGGCTGGGGATTTTGGATCATCAAAAGCAATGATTGCTAGTGTCCCTATTTTCTTTAAAAGTAGTTCAAAGACTGCTGAGTTACTTTTTGCTGTGATGTGCATTATTGTATTTGTGAGGAACAGCAGCATAAAAAGTTACTACCCCCACAACATATGGAAAGGTACTTGAGGCTATGAAGAAGGCAGTGAGGAGTATAGGTTGAATACTAATTGTGTTGCTGTAAACAACTACATTGTGTCACATTGTTAATGTAATGTATCTTTGCACTGTATCTGCTTAAGGCTGCCTCATATCTACACTTCACACTTTGAAGTCTGGATCACTGGAAAGTGAAAAAAGGCTTCTATTGTGTCTCCTGATTCTAAAGCAAGGTTTGCATCACAGCTGTTGGGTTGTATCAAGACTACTACCAGTGATATAATAAATTCTACAAATATATTCCAGCAGGTAGCACCAGTAAAGATATTCATTGCAGTTTTCCTTACAATACTTTCTTCAAAATATTAAAAAGCTGTAGAACAAAGGAGGAAAGAGAAAGGAGATCAGAGCACAGTTTAATGCCTGAAACATAATAATTATTTTTTGTTTCAGACTCCTTTATTAATTTCCATACACTGCAAGAACTGTGTGCTCTATCCTTCTGCAGCCATAAGTGATTTGATGCAGTGCAGGGGGCTTCTTTATATATAAAAAACTGTTAAACCACTGTTACTCCTTATTTCACAAAACCTTAATTATCACCTGTGGGATAGTTAATCTTCAATAAATAAGATCTGAATAATCCAAAAGTAATTATTTTGCCTACCATACCTCATTTAATAAAATATACCTTAAGCAGAAAGGCAACTAAAACATTTCAGCATTTGTTTACTTTCAAACTTGTAGTTACTGCAAATACTGCATTAGTGCCAAGTAAATTTACCACACAGAATTAGAGGCACATTTACCCATTTCTAATGCCAATCTTCAGTGTTATGGACTATGTTTCTTGGGAGGTGGGGTATGAAGAGAGCTCTGACAGTTCATAAGATTTAATGTGGTATGTCAAGGTTAGTGACCAACAGCATCAGTCTAAGGCTTTCTCCCAAATATGTACAAAATGAAGTATCAAAATGTTTTAAAAATTTTCACCCCTTTGGGTGTCCATTCAGCCCAAATCTCTGTAGTAACACATACCCCTAAAATACCAACCATTGTGATTTTCTAGGAAGTTTTGAAAGGGGCAGTAGTCATAACTAAGGTGACAGACACACAGTCAATAAGTTCCTAAAAGCTACAGGCACAACCTCAAATTTAGAGACAAATTCAGTTTGTTCTATGAGGTTATCTTCTCTAGGGACTACATTTAATTTAGAACATGGGCTTAAAGAGCTAAGTTACCCAACCTAATGTAAAACATTCTCTGCAGACAGGTAATATTGTAAGCAATGTGATCTTACCTCATTTATTACAGTCAGCTGGTAAAATAATGGAATTTAGGCAACTCAATAGGTTATCTTGTTAAATCTCATGTTCGAATTATCTCTATAGTCAGATGAACTAGAGTGTTTTCTTATCTTCCTGGTAGTCTTCCTATTCTGTTTTTAAAAATGCCTCCTGAGAGGAGGTTCTGAAGTTTAACCTAACCTTCTCTTCAGGTTGAACTCCTGTTTCTCATCTTCTCAACCATAGCTATGACAAGCAGATTAAGCACCTTTTAATACTTAGACTCAGCCATGCCACCCTGATGCCTGATCTCGTCTGATCTCGGAAACTAAGCAGGGTCAGGCCCGGTTAGTACTTGGATGGGAACCCTCCTGGGAATATCAGGTGCTGTAGGTTCTAGTCCTGAGGACTTCACTGTCACCATCCAAGCTCGCTTGGCCATGGCAGATGAACCTCAGGAGTTAAAGGGTGGGGCCAGTTCTGCACACGCTGTGCCTCACCTAAAAAATCCACTGTGCAGGCTCGAAGGACACACACATGTGGGTAGAGCCCTTCTCAAATCTTCATTCATGAAGCCTAGCCATGATGATGATGATGAATACTTAGACAGTTACAATGTCTCTCTCTAGAATTCTCTGGAATAAAGAAGCTCAGTACATCCAGTCAGTAATCTGGGTCATTTTGTTTCAACTATCTTTAACTAGCTCCTAAATCATAATTGCAACTGCACATATGGCTTGCCTTCCTTAAATTCTAACATAATGGAACATTTTGAAGATAAGTAAGTCCCAACTAGATGTACACTGGCTTTAGGAACCTCATTCATCTTCTTTTTTTGCTGTGACTCTTACATGGTTGAATGCCACTTAGTGCTGTGTGTTCTGTACTGTTACTCATCATTGCCAAACCTTGATGCTATGCTCAACAGGTATTATAACACTAGTAGATTAATAAGCTTTCTGACTGCAAAACTCAGCATCTGTCACATAATTGAAGGAAGAAAACCTCAGAAAAGATGGCCCACAAAACTGCACTTATATCAGCTTCTTCAGAGTCTATTCTGGAAACAGGTCATCCTTGTTAATGATAGTTATAAGAAGAGGGCACCTTGAAACCATTTAAGCTCTAAGATATGGCAAAGGTATATCCACACAACACAGGGCTGACTATTGTTAGCAAATAATATCATAAACAAATAATTTCTGTAGTGAATGTCAAATAAATTATTTGTTAACAAATGCTTTTATCATTCCTCCATTCTCAGAGATAGTAGGATAAAATTCAATTGTTATACTACTTGTAGTTTTTAAATGACAAATGCCCAAACTAAAATATTTATGAACATATATACATATATATTTTTTTTTATTTGATCAGCTTTAACAGAAATGTTTTGTTGTCCGTGGCCAAAGCAGTTGACACGAAGTTATTCTATACTGCCGTAAATCCGCTGTGTTTGCAATAGGCTGGTCTTTGACCTTTTGTTATTATTTAATGAGAAAATAAACATTTATACTTGAATTTTTGAAAGGGATGATAAGAGGGTTAAAGAGGTCAGTTTCTTATTAATGAAACAGATCTTTTCCACACTAAGCTACTTACATGTGTCTGAAGCAGGACAGAAGTAACCAAAAGTCATTAACATCTGACAGCTGGGTGATGGCCTGTGTAAAATGAGTTGGTGATCTCAGCCCAGTACATAAAACATCAGAATAATTGGTGTTAATTTGCACCCCTGTTGGCATTCTTAGCACAGAGGCCAAAGATTGACTGGGCATGAAAATTAAACTATCCTGTCAGCCATAAAAGTTCTTTCAGGTCAGGACTGAAGTGCATTAACAGAATACTCTAGAGGAATTTGCACTGTCAGTGCTGGGGTTGTAACTCTTTGGTGAATAAGCCAAAGACTTGGTGACTAAATTCGCCAGATCTTACTAAAACAGAGTGCTTTTCTTCTATGTTTTATTTATATATTTATTTCAGAGAGAAATAAATTTACATCAGAAATGCAATGGTGGCAAGAACCAAGGGGGTCAGCAGTTGACTTCTATATCAAATGCAAATTCTTGTATCAGTGTTAGAATCACTAATGCATTTTTACAACTGAGAAAGCATAAGTGGTATTTTCTACATCTGTACTGATGAAAAACGTGTTGACCGTGTGTCTAATTAATCTTGGGTATGGCCAGAGTTATCTTCTACTATAACTTTTTGGTTTGGATTACCCATCTGGAAGTGGCAGAACTTGCAGTGGTTTTCAATCTAATGCAATCAATATTTAACACCAGACATGCCTGTTCCTTTCAATCTTAGTTGCACATGAGAATAAAGTTTGCAGTTAAATTGGAAAGATGTGGAGATATTGAAAAGATGAATGCCTTCACCTTGCCAGCTGGCAAAAAAGCTGGCTGGAGAGATTTGAGAGGATTCTACAGTTATGTGGCTCTACAATTTATATGGCTCTACACTAAGGAAGACAATATTCAGAAATGGAGAGTGGGTGGTAAGTATCATCTCAAATTCTTTTTGTGCAGTGTGTGTTCACCACTCTCAGGTCTAGAAGATATCCACAAGAAATAAAATAAATCCTCTGAAGATTTAATCATAGGTTTAGATTTGCTTTGGTCTAAAAGGAAAGCAATTCTGAGTGAGCTGCAGTGTTAAGTAATGCGGATGTGGCTTTCATGTGCAAATTTCTTTTGACTCAGTGAAACAACAGCTCCCAGAGTCTGGACTGATGTCCACACAGCCGGGCCTGCATGTGAATGCAAATTACTTCATTATAGGCCAAATCTCCGTGCACCAATGAGCTGTACAGGACACTTGCAGTGATACCAGCTTTGTGTGCAGCTTTCTTGCTGTTTCTGTTTCCTGTCTTAAAATAAGTGGCATCTTATTCGTTGCTAAGCAGTAGGAAAGGGGTCCAGTGTGGCAGGGGAAGCAAAACTTCTCTTTTTGTTAGCGTATTCCTTTCTGCCTGACAATTGATAACTTTTATATTACTCTTTTCTTCCATTGTCTTGAATTTCACAACAGTCTTCTCAAAATGAGTTTGAATCAGCTCACTGCATTGCTGAACTCAGAATGCACAGAGCAAACAGTATATTTATTGACAGTAATAATAAAAAGGACAGTTATTTTCAGCTAAGTATAGTGCAATCTTTTATAGGAAATATTGAAGAAAAACATAAAGAGCAAGGACATACTTTATGTATATTTTTCCTGCTCTAGCTCAGAGACCAGTACCTCTGTACTGTGAAGAGAATTCCAGATAAGCACTCCAAGCTTTTGTTTAGCTTGAGAGAGAGGCTCACAAGTCTTTAATTATACCACACAAGTGGAGCACTTTAATAGATTGGGTTAAGAGCACATCCTGCAGAGCTTCTTAGGGGTTTCTGTAGCTAAAGATCTTTTTAGGTGAGGTGGGAAATGTGAATTTGTATCACACCATTGAAAAATTTAATTTGGATTGCTCAAAGCATATGTGTGGGATGTCATCCCCAAAAGGTTTTATCCCCTACTATAGAGATTTTAGGCACTGTGCACAATTGGTGGCTTATAGACAGCAGGTACATTGACAGCATATTGTAAACTTGGTTTAGAATCCTAGATTAAAAACAACCCAAGTCTGCATCCCATTTGAATAACTGAAATCTTCAAATCCATGCCTGACTGCTTCCTCCTTTGGACTACAAAACCTGTGTAATGTTCAAGGAGTAGTGAAGTGAGGCATAGACAGGCAACCAGTTGTTCTTTCCAAACAGAAGAAGGCATTTTCCCATAGTGCAGATATTTAATTTTAGAGAGAGCTAAGAAACAGTGCTTAAGTGAGAATTTGTAGCTGAGTCCTGAAGATTGTTTTACATGTTACTGAACATTGAGAAACCCTCTCTCAGACAAATAGCTTTACCTTTGTACCAGAAGAAGGACTTTAGCCCTGTATTTTACAGTAGGTGTTGCCTGACTCCTCTTATAAATCTGTCCTTTTGAGCATACTAATGCTTTGCTTTGTTAACCCTGGCTTGAGTGCAAGAGAAAGAGGCCAGATAGGCTGTTTGGGTAAAATACTGTTACCTAACAGTCTGAAAATGAGAAGAAAATACATCAGTATTTCTCTTATGGATATTCTCACATTTCTGCTGAGTAAAGATTTACACACCCAGAGAGGGAATTAAAATACAAAGTAAAAGGGGGACCCCTCACATGTTTTAAAAATATTAGTTTTTCCATTCTGCACAATTAGATAGGTAGCATCAACATCCACAATGCACAGACAGATGTAGTTGTTTGAGGGCCGTCACCGAGCCTTTCCTCAAATGAATCACAGTTACATGGCCACCAATCCTGTCATTTGTGCTGATCCATCAAGACAATTTATTAGTCCTTAACATTTCTCATTTTTTACTGGATGGGAGTACTTGCTGTTTGAAGGTGATTCAACACTCTTGTTGTATATTCCATTCCATGTATAAAAGGCAGGAACAGCAAGTACCAAACACCAGTATCACCTAGTAACAAACACCAGCCACTGGAAATACCTCCAGGGAAAACTGTTCCCTGGCTGCCTTCCCACATCTCATGATACGCGCACAGCTATTTTATATTCCATTACCCTGACGTCCCTGAGCTTGAGCATATGCTGTTGTCTGTCTTGGGCATATATCCAAACAGTGTGCCTGCAGGCTGTATTCTCTTATAAACCATTGTATGTTCTGAGAAATCATATGATCCATTGGTTTTAAGCTGTCAGAACTGACCTAGTGTCATGTTTCTTTTTTGCTTTTTTTCTATTAAGGCAGTTCCAGATCTTCAGGTTCAAGTACGATTGAGTGCAACAGTATGTTTCTTCCACAAAAGAAACAGATTTTCTAGAATCAGACATGGTATTATGTAGACCCTATGTATTTCTAGGCTATGCAAATTAAATTTTAAAATATACCATTCCATCCCTTCAATAGTTGAATTCAAATTTTTGTAGCTGTAAACTCATCTGTTCTGATATGTACAATAAAACTGTCCATCATTTCAGAACTCTGTGTTGTTTACCAAAATATTTTCTTCAGTTATACTATAGTCAGTGTACCAATTTTTACTTTTAGGCACAGCTCAGAAAAACAAGTAACATATAAGCCACAGGAGTCACGGAGTAGTTAGAGCTCCCTCTTATGAGTGAGGGAGTTCCCTCTTCACCTCTGTTCACAGCAAACTACAATAGCACTCTGCACCAGCTGTCCACAGTGATTGGGCCAAAAGAAGTGTATATGTCCTCTTACTTCTGTTCCCTACCTGATTTTACCAGGAAGGAGGACAGCCAAAGATAAGTTCCACAAGTAAGGACCAGATATAAAAATCCAGTCCTCCAGATGTCCAATATTTCTTCTGATTTCAATAATTTGCAACTTTACCCAATGATTGTTGTCTCAGGTTGACTTCTTGAGGGTATTCTCCAAAAACAGCAATACAGCTGGCTTGAGAGTAAGATAAAACAACAAAATAAAAGTTTTGCAACTATTTTTTAAAATAAGGAAAAATAGTTGGAAAAAAATTACATGTGGCTATGTAATTAAAAATGGAATCATTGTTATCATCCCTGCACCCAAGGGAATCTACTTAAGGCATCAAAATGTGTGTTAGTTTTGTTATTTTCTCTGTTATATTTCTTACATTTCAACAACTTTTAAGAAAGTTTGCAATAATTGTTTGCTTTTGGGGGTCTGTGAATACAGGAATTTAAAATTACTAGGAATCATATTTAATGTATTTTCCTGGAGCTTCTAAGTGCTGTATCTTTTTGTGAGGAAGAATATTTTTGCTTAGAGTCCACTCTCATTGCAGGAAATTTTCAGCCCAGCAAAGGAATGTCAAGACCCTTGGACCAAATTTTTGCAGTCTCTATACAAAATTAAATTTATATAATTCTCATTAAATTCTATTCCCAAAATAAAGAAAGGGCCACAGGAGTTTTTCTCCAGTATTATACTGGGCTGCAAACACAATTTTTTAGTGGACATTAAAAAATAGCTTAATTAAATAAGAAATCAAATACATAAAATGTCTGAAGTAAATTTTCATTTGCAAGGACAAAAATAACTTCAGAATATTTTCAGAACATTTTTCCAACATCTTAAATGTCAAACATCTAGGAGTCATTAAGGAATTCATATGGGAAATGGGTCAGAGTAGCCTTCTAAAAAATTCCTGTGTTTTAAAATGCCCAAACTACTATGAACTCTCAAGAAAAACAAGGAAAAAAACCCCCAACAAACCACAAAACCCCTGCACCCAATAATCCAGACCTCATTGTCTCATAATTGTGCAGGAATTTGTCATTTCTTTGTCAGCAGACAGCACAGGACTGGATAAAGATCCAAAATTAAAAATAATCAGATTCTGTGTATTGACTTGCAGTCAAAACACTGAAATATTGTCAAACCGCATACCTCTACTACCTCCTGCATGTGAGATAGTCAAAGTTGTGAAGGAATTATTATATTTATTGTAGTATTAAACTTTTTTCTCTACGTTGATTATATAAAAAGATAAAATTTGACAGACCTGAAGATTAATTGATTTGATCAGCTTTCCATTCCCTTCTACGCAGAATCACAATAGATACCATAGTATGTGTTTCATAGAGCCCTCCACCATCTCTTCAAAAGCTCCTGGTGCCTTGCGGTTGCGCATTACTGGGAACAAGGTGGTCTAAATGCAGTCATCATCACCCTGTACAAGAAGAAAGGAGAAAAATCAGACTGCTTAAGTTATTGAGGCATTACTTTGCTCTCCATTGCTGGCAAAATTCTTGCAAGAACACTTCTGAACAGATTAGTACCTGTTATCGCAGGAGAACTTCTACCTGAAAGCCAGTGTGGTTTCAGAGCCAATAGGAGCACCACAGACATGGTGTTTGTTCTCAGACAACTGCAAGAGAAGTGTAGGAAACAGAACAAAGGACTCTATGTAACCTTCATTGACCTCACCAAAGCTTTTGACACTGTGAGCAGAAAAGGCCTGTGGCAGATCTTGGAATATTTAAGATGTCCCCCCAGGTTCCTCAAAATGATCATCCTGCTACATGAGGATCAGCGTGGACAAGTCAGATATGGTGATGCGCTCTCTGAGCCCTTTCCAATAACCAATGGTGTGAAACAAGGTTGCGTTCTTGCACCAACTCTATTCACAGTCTTCTTCAGCATGATGCTCCAAAGAGCCACAGCAGACCTCGATGAAGAAAATGGCATCTACATCGGATATCGTACCGATGGAAGCCTATTCAACCTAAGGCAACTGAAGGCCCACACTAAGACCCTGAATCACCTTGTCCGTGAGCTGCTTTTTGCTGACGATGCCGCCCTCGTTGCTCACACAGAAGCAGCTCTGCAGCGCTTAACATCCTGCTTTGCAGAGGCTGCTGAGCTTTTTGGTCTGGAAGTCAGCCTGAAGAAGGCAGAAGTTCCCTACCAACCTGCACCTCAGGAAGCCTTCCATCATCCCCACATTACCATAGGCAAATCAGAGCTTAAGTCAGTTCAACAGTTCATCTATCTGGGAAGTATTTTCTCAGATGGCAAGATTGACAAAGAGATGGACAACAGGCTAGCAAAGGCACACAGAGCCTTCTGAAAACTTCATAAAAGAGTCTGGTGCCATAAACACCTGAAGAAAAGTACAAAGATCAGTGTCTACAGAGCCATTGTACTGTCTACTCTTTTATATGGGTCTGAATCATGGGTCATCTACCGCCACCACCTGTGGCTCCTCGAATACTTCCATCAGCGCTGCCTCCGTGCAATCCTAAAATTCCAGTGGACTGATTATGTGACTAACGCATCTGTTCTTCAACAGGCAGGGGTCAGCAGTATCAAGGCCATGCTGATGAGAATGCAGCTGCGCTGGGCAGGGCACGTCTCCAGGATGGAGGATCACCACCTTCCAAAGATTGTGCTCTATGGTGAACTTGCCACCGGCTGCCGCAAGAGAGGAGCCCCAAAGAAGAGATACAAGGACTCCCTGAAACAATACCTCAGCCTTGACCATATTGACTGCCATCAGTGGCCTCCAATCAGGATTCATGGACACACAGCATTCATGATGCTGCTGCTTCCTTTGAGAGCGCATGCAAAATCAGTTTGAGGAGGAAAGACAACGCAAAAGGAACCATTCCTCACGAATATGACCTAAGGAGACTTTCCGTTGTGCCTTTTGCGACCGGACTTGCCTATCCTGCATTGGCCTTTTAAGCCACCAGCACACTTGCAGCAAGCATGGGTAGAACCCTTCCCAAATCTTCACTCATGAAGCCTAGCCATGATATATCAACAACTTCCCTCAGATCTACAAATATGCTTTTGACTCATTAATAAATTGAATTTACAGTATGCTTAATATGGAATAAGGCTTAAATCACTCACATTTTAATTCTCTATTAAATTTCAAATCTGTCTCCTAATGTATTTCCACCTCACACACCTGTTTAGTGTTTTAATAGTTACTCACAATTAATAAAGGACCACAATATTGCATTTTAGAGGATACAGATGGGTTCATATAGGTATTATTTAGTTTTCAAATACTAAAGCTTTTCTCATTCATTTGTGCTACTAAAGCTTTTCTCATTCATTTGCTGTATAGTGTTCTGGAGTCTTAGATTTCCATGTCTAAAGAAGCCATATTATAATTTTGTATGCATCTTAAAATAAATGTCAAAAATATTTTCATGTGCTGGAACCTTCATGAAAAATGTATCAGTAACAAAACTGCCAGTAATAGGAACACTAATCAATTAAAAACACTATGGTTTTGTATGCAGTGTGGAGCACTATTCACTGTGATGTTATTAAATTTTCATACATTAAATTATAGTTGCTGATTATAGTAATCTAATTGCTCTATTTCTATGAATATAAAATTGTCTGTTTCAAGCAAGTTTTATTTGCAATAGTAATTGTATAATAATAATGGGTTTTCTTATTTCTAGTTTTGATGTTTGTAAATTGTTTACAGAGAACTAATAAATTCATCAAGTTCTTTCTAGAACCCAAGACAAGGCTGAGTTTTAACAGAAGTGATCTCTCCACACATGCATGGGCAATATCTTGTTGTCTTTAAATCCTTCCAGCATATATTTACATCCTGGTCTTTCAAAATGTTGCACAAATTGGTATTGCTAACCAGCATCACTAATCATTGATCTTATTTCTTTTAATCATCATATAAAATGAATCCTGTTGTAACAATCTCCTTCCTGTACTGTCCCATGAAATACCTAAGCATTTTTGCATTGCAGATAAGTAACTGTGCTGGAACTAGATTTCAATGTACAACAGCTCTAATAAATACAAAGGCGAAATGTGTTTATTACTATTTATGACACATTTATTTCAGAAGAAGGCAGCATGGGTAAATTGGCACAAAGTTGGCATGTATGCAAGTAGCTGTAATGGCCTTTAAAGTGTTTTTTAACTACATAAATTTTTTAAACGATGGCTATTAGTTTTTAGAAGCCACATAATTACATTTGTTTTGCATTTATTTATCAGATCACACATGTTTAGCTAAAAGAAAAATTTTAAATGCAATAATCAATTCTAGTGAGTTTATACATACCTTGTGTTTTGAAAACTTGCTACTATAATCAATGCATTCGACTTCAAAAATATACAAATGAGGGACAGAGTGAAATTTGTAGCACACAGGAAAATTTAACACTTGCATAAATCTTACATGACTAAATTCTCCTTAACATCATTATGGTATGATATTGCGGTAATCAAATTGATTTTATTGTTTGTACTAGAATGTCAGACTAACTTTCATGAAAGATTTTTAAAATTATGCTTTATGATTAAAAGTCAATATGTGAAATATTTTGCTGCACTTCAGATATTTATTGATTAATATTGCAAATTTTCTTATGCTTCATGCAGCAAAATTACCTAAGGAACATAAAAATGGAAAGTCTATGTGCTCTACTGTGGACTTTATGCATAACTTGGCATTTTCTCTGAGATTTATAGCAGTAGATGAGCTTTTATTTATATGTAACACCTCACAAAATACTTCAAAGTTGCTTGAGAAATACTTTCAGAACACTATCTTCTCAATCAGTATTCCAGAATCACTTATCACATCAATCAAATGCCAGCTTTGTAGTGACATGGAATAGTGATTTAACAGAACACAACAACCTCTTATAATTGTTTTTCATTTGTAGTTATTTTCTGCAAACAGATGATACATTATAGAATGGAATTAAGTGCTCATATGCAACAACGCTGAGTTCAACATCAACCAGAGCAGAAAACAGTTAAGCTTCTTGTATTTAAGTATCCCAAGGTTCTAATATTTCAGGCACCAGGCATAATGGTCTGGTTTTTACCTTTCTTTAAATATTAAAATTGGGGAATGACTACTAATTAAAAACAACAAAATGCTAAGAAAAAAAAAGTAGGAATCTGCTTAGCAGAAGCTGGGGTTCAATTAATAAAGTACAGTCTGTCTTGAGTGTTCAATTTGCACTGACTTGAAAATATTCTATTATCCTGTAGCTGAATATATACTTATTTTCATATGTATTACTTTAAATTTACAAGGTAAATGTCATTTTTATAAATTACCTACATCTTGCTTTGGGTCTTGCTAATTAACAAAACTATCTTGCTATGCAATGATCCATTTTTTGATCCATTTTTGCACTGTTGCATTCTAACAGAGAATTTTGACTTCATGGGATAAATAGGTTCAACTACATATGATAAGGAAGAACTTCCTGACTTACTGTTTGGGAAGACAGCATTAAACAGTCAAAGTTCTTCAGATACAAGTTTCCCTAAATATTAAAAGATAATGCATTGTTAATGCCACATTTCACTATTCTTTTTGATGAAGTTTTTTATATTTTGTTTATGAAAGAAAACTTCTGATACATCCCTTGCTCTCAATTTCACTTGACAGAATAGTCTATTTCAGAGGGAGTTTCACATTTCTTTCTGTGAGAAAAGGCAGTGTACTTCTTCCTTCCCGTGTTTCTAAGAAATGGAAACAACCATAACAGCCTCAAGGCAGCAAAGCTGATACAATGTAAGTATCTCCCCCATGGTCTTTAATGTGTGACCAGGTTCTCTTACTGCTTCTCTTTTTTGTCTGTGAATGGCACTGCCTGTTTAGGTGGTGCTACAGTGCTACCTGTTTGCTGCTGCTTTATTTGTGGGTAGCTTGTAATTTGTTAGATAATCCAGCCAAGAGTACAACATTAGGAGCTCTATGAAAATCTTAAATACAAGTAATTTTCTTTTCCATTATGCACTTTCAACACAGAAGAGGGACTCTCAGAGAACAGCAAAAGCTGTAACTAAATTGCTTTAGCAAGGGAACCAATATGCTTGTGAGTGCATGTTTGAGTGTGAAACAACAATCTTTTTCTGCTTGTAGTAACAATGCCTGCAGGGACCCCTTCATCTGTATCTCACCAGTATTCCAAAGGTTATTAACATTTTGAAAGCCAAGAAATTTCATACATTCATTTAAATCATACAGTCTCAACTGTGGACATGGTGTAAGATTTGAAAGGCACAGTCACTTTGATATTCTTAAAGATACTGGAAATATTAAAGATGTCTTTAATCACTCTATTAAAGAAAAAAGTAGACAAAATTCTTCTCCACCAGGATGAAGGTATTTCCTTTTTCTCTCCTTCAGCATTGGTGATAGTTAAATAATGTAAGCAATTTTATGTGTTAATTAGGAGAAAGGAAGAAGAAAGAGTTAATTCTGAGCAATTCCAGACTTCAAAACTTACAAGAACCAAATAACATAATGTTAGTAAAACTGAAAAGAATAACAATAATGTGTTTGTTCGTTCTTCCTCTCTAGGATACAATACATGCTAAATCTCTGTCTGTTTACCCAAGGAGAAACATTATCTCATTTGCAATTGTCTCCAAGTGGGGGAAGGGGAAAAGCTGTTCACCAAATGCAGCCTTTCGAATATCCATGTGTTACAACTTAACATGTTCTCTTGCTTTTAAACAGTTCCTGCATACATACCTACATGCCACAACAGAGGAATATTTCTTAAAATAAGAAATTGGTTTCTAAACTATGATGGGGTGTTTTTTCCTACACGAACCTGGTTTTTAGAATTTAGAAACTGTCATGCTTGAAGTTTGAAAGGAAAAGTATATTGTTTCTTCAGGCTGTCACAGTTTCATATTTATCGTGGCATATCACTTTACTACTCCTGCTGATGGCCCACCTGTCTCCGTTGCTCTGAATCGACACTTCAGGACTCAGCACCTACTGTTAGGCACTAAGAAATACTCCCCAAGGCAGGAAAGAGGCAACAAGCCAAAACCAACATTCACAGCCAGTCAATCAATGCAGAAATTAAAGCAAACAAACAAAAAAAATCCTGAAAACCCAAAAAAGCAATTAATTTATATGATAAAGAATACAAGATAGAGTTAAAATATAGACTGCTAGAAAGAAAAGAAAAAATATTTTTATGGCACCAGATTAGTTCTCTGTCCTGTTATAACTGGAATGATTTATTGTCTTACTCTCATCTCACACTAGTCCAACTGATGGTCTTAGTTCTCATGTAAAATATATTGAATGGAAAACAATCCTGCAGCTCTGAGTTTCTTTATGATCATCAGATGAAACATTAGAAAGACAACTCCTTTTTTGTATGAATTTTTTACCCATAAGTAGAAGGTGCTTTTGAGAGTCGTAAATTCCAATCTTGTCACTTTCTCCTATGGAGATACTTTGAGATGAAAAAGAAAGAAAAAAAAATCATTATCTGCTAGAGAGGTTTTAAAGCATAATCTGATTTAGCCCAGATGTATGACCAGGCACCCTGACTTTCAAAGCAACTCAAAAGATTTCTTTTGATTTCAGCAGGTGTTTGAGTCATCAATAAGCACAGTACAGAATTCTAATGCTACCTGAATGGTAAAGGAAATAATCATATTTATAAGGTTTTCAGCTCAGCAGGAGCTGAGAGTCATTCATTCTCAGACTGATTGCAAGTATTTTGCTTTCCTCCCAGCTCCTGCTGAACTAGAATACAGTGGGAACTAGGATCCATCATCTGTGGTGGCAAAGGGCTTCCAGCTCTTGCTGATTTTGAAGCTTCTCCTGAGCTATAGAGAGACTTCACTTGTGAGATATGAGGATATCTTCACTTGATGTGTTTTTCACTGAGTGGAACCTGAGAGTTAGAGCTTGCAGATTCACACCTGACTAGTGGCTGCCAACTTACTTCAGGATTTATTGAGTTTAGGCTCTTGGGAGTCAGACTCACCAGCTCCTGAAAAAGTTATGATCATCACTTTTCATTAGTGACAATTTTGTCCAGCTTCTGCTGTGAAGAGAAGCTCAGCTGCTGCTAGGAGCTAGACAGCCTTCAGAGGTCCAGCAGAAATTCAACTAGAGGAATACATCTTACTGAGTTCCCCATGATATGCATATTCAGTGATTTACCACAAAATTTTTTGGTATCTTAAACCTCTAAGGAGTTGTACATTGTTACACACCACCTTACTATGTACTGAATGCACAGAAAAAGCAATCAAGAAATGAAAAATACCTTAAGAAATAGCAGATCATTCAATAAAATTGATCATTAATAAAGCTGATTTATTTCTCTGCCTACATCCATATTATACAATAGGGCCTTGGGATTGGATCACGTGAGTCCACTGCTACTTGATCCAAACTGCAGTATACTTAGGCATGCATATTATCAGTACAAAAGCAAGCATTAGATTTGTCTTTTGAACATCGCTAATAACCTTTGCTCAGACTCAGTTCCTGAACTGAGACTTCTTTTTAGATACTGTTTTCAGAAGAATGTGGATGTAACTTACATACACGCTAAAAGGCCACTATATATCTGAGCAATTTACTACTGTTATGCTTAACTTCATTCTACTGGTGAAGTAGAGCAGAGAACAGAAATCATGTTCTTTCTAGAAAGCAGAAACTAAGAGCACCTCTTCCTTGGTTAAAGTGGGAGGAAAAAAATCCCCAACAAAAAACCCCCACAAAACTTGGCTCTTTGCTTTGGTTTTATGGGAGACAAAAGCTCTAGGTTGTTAGCTACTGCAAGCTAAGCACTGACAAGGGAACTCACATGGTGAACCTATATTCTGCTTTGGGAAAAGTACCCATAATTACATCTTCTCAGCCAAGAGTAAAGGCAAAGTCTGATATTAGTGTTGCTCTTCTTGTCTCCAGGTGGCTGCATGGAGAGACATTTGGCTCAGATGGGAGATGGAGCTAATAGCTGCCACTTTCCAGGATAACTAAGAAAGATCAGTACAGCTCAGGCTCAGCTGGGAAGCCGTAGTTAATCTACAAGAAAGTAGGAAATAACTTTTTTATCCTGGTTCTTGGCTGTGGTTCACCATTGAGTTCATACTGACAGCAGGGGAAGGTCTGATTTTCTAGAAGAGTACCTGTCAAGATCATGAGCTGGAGTATTCTGAAATGTAGAAGTTTCATATTGCCATTGTACAGCAAACAAGTCAGTGAAATAGCTCAGGCTTGTCCAAATCTGTAATCCAGGAATGATCTCTGTCACCTCTTCTCTCCTCCAGTGTGAAGCTTGCTGGGCCCAAAGTACACAAAGAGCTGATGCTTTACTTGATCTCCTCCTACTCTGTTTCTCCTATGCTTGATTATCTTAATGCAAAGTAAATTACTAGTGCAAGCCTGTTTTTTGCCTTCAGTGTAGAGATTTCTTAGTGGTACCTGACCTATGAAGACAATTTTCCCCATGAAAACCTTTTGAAATTAACAGGAAATTCAGCTTTAATCCTCTATTTCCAGCTATTACAAGATATTTCTCCACTACTGGTACTATTGCTTAAAATGTTCTACGATCTATTTCAGTGATCTAAAGAGCTGAATTGGAATTTGATTTTCATGGATGTAACTTTTTTCTAACCACAGAAATTAGCTTCTTTCTAACTTCCAGCTTTCTAGCATAAGTGATATGATAACATCAACTTCAGAAAATATTGAGTAATTTCCAAGATGTGATTGGAAGCACCGAGGACATGGTTGTTAACTACATATTAGATTTATTTAGCTTTTTTTTTAATTGTATTACTAGAGTTGTATGAGTTATAACATTTATGGAATCAAGATTTATATAATTTTCTATAAAACATGTGACAATCTTAAACCTTTTTCCTGCTCTGCAAAACTAATGGAGTCCAAATCTTCTCCATCTAAGAAAAGCATTTGAAAAAAATAAAGATGGAGAAATGACAAATATTTATAAAAATCAGATAAAACAAATATTTTTAAAGTTTCTGCATTAGGCCTGAACTTATACACTTGTTCAAGTAGCAAAATCTACAAAGCACACACAGTTATACAGGTCAATATAAACCTTTGAAAAACGTCAGTAGGGCCCAAACAAATTGAGGGAGGGGAAGAGTACAAGTGCAATTCTACTTCCTTATCGGTAACTACTATGTGATTCACACTGAGAATAAAAAAATATGAAGTAAAATGTGGCTACCCCTACTAGGTTTGAATTAGATACAGGCCCTCAGAAGACATCTCAGGCATCATTACATAGAGAAAAATCTGTGGCCAAAATGCTGCCCTTCTTTCAATGTGTCTGTCTTGGGTTGAGTTAGCACAATGCCAAGTGTCCAAGACAGAAAGAAAGGGTTCCTCCTCACTCCAACCAGCTAAGGGGAAAAAAAGAAAAAACCTTTAAACCAGGCTTATGCTGAAACTAACTACATGTATTTATACAGAAGAGACAAAATTAAGAGGAAACTACAATATAACACACACTTACATAAGTTATGCATATCAAGAAATAACTTCCCACTTCCCAGTAAACACAAAGTGTATTATTCTAGATTCATAAGCACTCAAAGATACTCTGTAAGAAAGAGAAGGTATAACAACAAAATATTTCTACTTCCTTGAAACTAAAACAAAATACGATGTAGCAGCAGTAGGAGCAGGGCCCAACAGAGCAGAACAACTGCAGAAGTCTTCTCTGCACTCCAGCCATAATGGAACTGAACTTAACACCTCCCACTGCTGCACACATATCTTAAGTTTGCGTCATCTGGTATGAAATACTTCCTTGGTTACCCAGTCAGGTGATAGCTGTCTCTCAATCCACATAGGTTCTCTGAGCCTGCTAATTTGAGGCCTAGCTAAAACCACTACAGTGTCCCAGTGACACTACAATGTAGTTCTGGTAGGTAGCACAGTTATGGGGCCTCCATGATGATTCCTTCTAAATGGCAGCTTTTCAGTAGCATGAAACAGACATTAAACAACTTCTGTCATGAATTTGCCAGAGACAGCTGCAATCCCCAGCTCTGTCTGGCATACATTGGTTTCCCAGTTGCAGCAAATCAACAGAGTCAGATTAGACATCCTTTGGTGGTGATCTTTTAATTTACCAACAAATAAAATTTGGCAAAAGTATATGTCTTTCAATTTCAAAAATGGATTCCATGTCTTACCACATGCAAGTGCTGAATAAATTGTTTTCCATTTTAGTGATGTGGTTTGTGCTATTAGCTTGCCACTGGAAGCATTGCAAAAAGAAGAAAGTTCTGTGAAGCAAGACTGAGAAAACAGCTTTGTAAATGAGAAACTGAAAGCATTGCCTGTGCACTGGGAAAGGCTGTGTGATGTTTTGTTCTGGGATGCCTCTTCATAGATTTGGTATTTCACAACATGACATCTTGCTAATACATTGTAGATGTGCTTTCAAAAGGCTGTGCAACCTCTGATATGCCTTTGCTTATGTCAAGCTTTGCAGGCCTCCAGCAAAGCTTTACAAAGCTGTAGCTTTCAGTTCACATGTGATTTTAAATCTGATTGAAGGACATAATCGTAGCAACTGTAGGCATCAAATAAGGAGAGAAAACTTTAAATTTAATTTGAGTTTAATTTGAGCTTGGAATTACACTAGAAAAAACTCTACCTGACTGCTGCAATTCTGAGTTAGTAAGCAACTCGTTATGCCAGCCAGTAAGACTCAGGTTCTCCAGAATCAATATTGCAGTTATTGAGTAATTATAGTACTTGTCTGGGAAGATGGACAATGTGATATTTGTCCATGGGTTGATGGGTGATAATGGTGCTCAATGAAAGACTATAACTGAAAACAAAATGATCTTAATGCAGTTGACTGACACAATAGAAAGACTATGGTCTTTAAATCAAAACACACTTTATCTTCTTGATTATCAATACATTAGTTTAAAAGTAGCAAGCAGCAACAAGACTTTTAGAGGGTAATATACCATTTGCACTTCTACAGATCATCAATAAAGACTCTCTAAATGCTAATGCTCTTGGAAAAACCATTTTCTCACTCAAGGTGTTCTTACAGGCTATTATGAATAGGAAATAAGAGAAAGTATCTTCATTTCCTTTAAGAGCTAATAAAGTCAAAATTTGCCAATTCAACCTTTCACTCTTCTGTCACTTTAACAAGCGCTCATATAACATATGCCATTAGCCTGTGAAGCTTACATATCGTGCATTCCTCATCCCTCTACTACCACGTATACACAATGGGGAGTTTGCCTTGATGTCATGAAATTACGGCAAGTTCATCAGCAAGCACTCCCAGTGAGCAAGTGAAACATGACATCAAAACATTCAAAAAATACTGCACAATTACTAGCAATTGTAGACTTTGGTAATACAGCCATATTCTCCTAAAGAGGATGAGAAGCTCATCTGAAAATACCAGAATAGGAAAGACATTACTTACCACTCTGGTTCCATAGTATTTCCCCACTCTCTACTAAAGCCATCAGTCACCAATGAAACACTAACTCTGTGAATTTAATGATGTGCAGCTCGGCAAAATAATCAGCAAGGATGATGGCCTTCTCCTAAACTTCAGCATGATGATAAGAACTCAAAAAGGGGCAGTTGAGTTAGTGAACCATTCCTTGCAAAGTGCATTTCAGAATCAAAATATTGCAGTTTCTGATGTAAAATCTGAAAGAGGGGGTGAAATAGTTTTGGGTTTATTTTGAATTAAAATTTATAGTCTTTATAGGGAAAAGGAAATAATCCTAGCTGAGGGAACATGCAAGATCTCATATGCCTCTCATTAATAATGTTTTTTTGTGCTTCTTTTCTGTGCCAAAGTACAGGAAACTTGATACATGTTTTTAACCACTACACTCTATTTCTTATATAGGTTGCTTCTAAACCTTACTAGGCCATGTGCCAATGCTTAGTACTTGAAAAGAAAATAAAAAAAAAACCCACAGGCTGGCTGAAGCACTGACCAAAGCAAGTGACAAAAGTGGCAAATTCATGAACCTCTTGACAAGGCAGAAGTGTCAATGTACTGATGTGACAATGACCAGAGATAACAGGTATGCAATTTATCACGATAGGAGGAAGCAAATATTGTATGAAGTGCATAATGGGTCAAATTAATAAAAGGTTAAAAATGTTTGGTCTTGTTCATATTTGAGCATGATATGGAAAGGAATAACTCATTGGAATATTTTTGAATTCTGAACACCAGGAGAAAAGGTTCTGCTATGTCATCTCTAAAATTTAAGCATAAATATTTGCATAATAAGAAATCCCTCTAATAAAATCCAATTTTTTACAAAGATGTTGGTTTGCTATGAAATTTAATTCCTTACTTACCTATCAAAATATAAATTCTTATCTAAATCTGAAGAGTAGCACAGTAATTTAGAAACAGCGTGCACTCTAAGTAGCATCCTGTGTAGCAGAACTACCACTGTGCCCAATTATCTAGAAATTATTTTTGTACATTCTGATTCTAAGGGTGATGGTTTTATTGCACAGTAATGTTGTTAATATTTAGGTTCATCTAGAATAACAGTGACCTCTAGGGATAAAATTTAGTGTGATACATCAAGAGGTATGATTTAGTGTGATGCATCAAGTTTTAAACTCACAGTTACAGATTTTATATTACACATTTCAACATAAAGAGCTCATATGAAAATTTCAAATGAAGTTTCTCAAACCCATTGGACTGTTGAAAATATATGCTCTGATCATGAATTAAATTCACATATATATGTTTATGTACCTATTGATAAATACATGTTTATGGACATCTTTATGCTTGCCACTTATTTTCAGGTTAGGACTATCCCAAACATTCTTTTCTAACAATGAAAATTTTTTTTCAACATTTTATTCCTTTTTGTCTTAGACATTTTCTTAATAAATGATCTGAAAATTACAAACTGAAAAAAATTTTTTTTCATATTTGAACAATAAAAGTAGTAAAAAATGAATTTGAGAATTCTTCAGATTTACCTGAATGACATTTTTCCAGGGAATTTTTAAGGAGAAAATTCTTGTCTGTCTTTTAATTAGACAAGAAGAATACAAATGCAAAATATTAGTTAATCTATCCATTATTTCAGTAACAGAATATATAATTTGAAATCTTGATTAAATATTATGTAACAGTAATTTCTTCATCTTTAATAATATTAGCTTACTATCAAACTGCACACTCAGATGAGATTCTTAGTAAAAGAAACTTCTTTACTAAAGAATATTCTCTGTGCTGAAGATTAGGTTTTACTCAAATAATTTTATTATACAAACAGTGACAATGTTTTGGACAGTATAATGACTCAGTTAACCTAACGACTTGGTCAGATCTAGAACTGCAGATCTTATGTAAATTTTCATTGCATTTTTAAACTTTATGAAGGAAATTACAGAATTGGTGAATCAGTTGTACAGTAAACAAGTCATACAGCCAATCTGTAGTTCAAGCCAGGGTATACAGAAGCAATAGGCATTAAGTTTACATTAGTCATTCTGGGTGCCAGACAGATGAGGAAATTACAAGTCCCAGACTTTTAATAATGGCTTGACTAATCAACATCATTGCGTATATTCCAAACTCCAATCTCTTTCGTGCTGATGAAAAAAAAAAAAGTTGAAGACTTATAAAAGTCAAGAATCTGTAACTTGCCCAAAATGTAATTGGTGAAAAATACTTGTTTCTATGCAGACTAGGAAATGGAATAGAACAAGGACCCTTAAAAACAGAACAGTAAAGGTCTGGGGCCTTGTCCCAAGGGGGAGAGAACAAGGGTGTGGCTGGAATACAGCAGTAGAGGTATTCTGGAGTGGAGAATGAATGTATGGCTGGTGGCCTCTGCAAATTCCCAACTCTCTTAGCAACAAACTCAAAAATGGGAAAAATAGGCAGCACGGCTATCTTACTTCTGCTTGTTTGTTGCCCTAGGCAGGTACTTTCTTTGCCTTTGACAATATTATAGGAAAGAGTGCCAGGTATACTCTGGTTACCCACCCAGCCTTATGACCTAGGTCTGGCAATAAATGAACACCCCAAGGGTGTCTGTTCTTGTGCTCTAACTAGTAGGCAACAGTTGTCTCTCATGGTCTACTCACAATCTGAGTACTGAGGGGAGACAGACCCTCAGCCTGCTTCTCAACACTTGTCTCCTCCCCTAGTGCATTGTATGAGGGCAACTTGGTTATATAAACAGACAGTCCAAAATCAGAGTTTATACTAGTAGTGCCCTTGGTGGTCTCCATTTGCTAGAGAAGACTTAATTAAGAGATCACAAGTTGCCCATTCTAGCACCTTGATTTTTAGCAAATATGTGTCTGTCCCTTCTTCCAAAAATCTACTGGAGAGTCATATGACTCTGTATCTCAAGAACTCATTAGACACTCATTGCCAATGATACAATGAAATATGATACATATTGTATGTATGTATGCCATTATGGAAAAAAAATATGCCAAGGGTTTCCAAATTTGAAAGCTATTATTTCTTTCAGTGTTTTTTGCTCTCAATGTTTTCTTTGTGGCTATACAAGATATTCTCTGAATATCTCGATATTCTCTCAATTTTGCAGCAACAAACTGATTCCTTTTTTTAAACTCATCTAGACCAGCAGTCCCTACAGCTGTTTGTTGGTTTTATTTTAAATGAAAGGTAGTTGAAAAATTGCTGTAATGGTTTACATCTAACAGCAACAAGCGTTTTATTGTTATATTTTTTATCTTTACTGAAATAAATATGTGATCGTATGATCTATGTATGAATAAACAACAATATTTAATACTCATGGAAGATAATCGTGTTTATTTTTTGTTTTGGTGTGGGTTTTTTTTGTTTTGTTTTGTTTTATTTTAAGCTAGATAGTGGTTCTTACTCTGCATAGGACAGTGGACTGGGAACTAGATTTGGGAGACATGTTTCCACCTCGGAAACTTGGTCTCTGCTGTGGGAGCTTTCCCACTACCATTTTCTAATACATTGGGGAGTAAGATATTCACAGACAATTCATCCAAAAACTTAACGTACTTAATAACCCAAAAATAACAACCAAATAATCTTGAGAAGTCCCTTCCAATCTCAACCATTTTTTTGATTCTGTGATTTTATATCCTTCTATACTGGAAAGTTGCAATTCTGGATGTGTGGGTTCCAGTTACTTTCCTTATCCTTTTTCTTTCACTTCTGATTATTAGATGATAAGACAAACCCTTGAAAATTTGGCATTGAGTTAAAGTCCTTTTAGGAAGCAGGACAGAATCTGAGTTTTACATACGTTGAATGATCCACCTGGCCTAGAGCTTTTTGCATGAAAGATGGAATTCTTAATTTTAGAATGAAATTAGTGTTCCTCACCTTCAAGGGGCTAATTCTCAGCTGAAGCTATGCAGGGAGTTGGAATCAAAATACACAATTGATTTCAAGACACCATAAATTGCTTTGTTCATTTAATAAACTGTTTGCCAAAATTTCATTGTTGATCAATTTAACCAGCACCAAACTAATTTCTCATAGGTTTTAGGGCTTCCATTTTCACTGTCTCATGCACCTCTTTTGAGTTGTACAGAAACTTAGAGATGGTAGCTTCTATTGATTTATAAGCTAAAGTAAAGCTTATAGGTCCCTTGTGTTCTGCATATATCATCTACCATGTATGTATACATATGTATACATCATATACATCTTCCAGCACGTTTTCTGCAGAAGAGAACAATTTAGAAAATAATACATATGATTACTATCCCAGAGTTTATTATCAGCAGAATGACTTTTATAAGGTTGATTATGTCAAACCTTATGTAAAACAGAGTTAATAATTTTGTGTTACACTGATTCAATTTTCTCTAATAACAAAATAATAGACTTTTGTGGGTCTTTTCTCTGATGCTTTAATATTAAAAAAAAAAACATAAATCAAAGCTGTTTTGACAGAAGAACAGCACAATTTTGTAACAGACTGGAAAATTTTAGAAACTGAATAGTTGATAAAAGATGAGTAGAACCAGGGAGGATTGATGTTTTAGCTGAAGGCAGCATTAGAGATTAGGTACTCATTTGGCTTTTCAGAAGGTCTGGTGACTCATTCCACATAAATGAAGTTTGTGATATGAAATGAAATGCTTTCTATCTTCGCTGCAAGAAAATTAGTAGGTGTTTTGTGGGAAGAATATTAATGTTATCTCACATTTGTTTCAGAGCATGAAAACATTAACAGAAGAGATTTGAAAAGAATTTCACTTTTATAACATCAGGTGCTGAAAGCATTAAAATAAGGTCACCTTTGTAAAGAGAGATAATTAGGTTATAAACAAGCAATGCCTAAAAATATATTCACTTTGTTTCACTGACAAAATGTAACGACGTGTTTTTCCAAAATGTGGATTTCCTTTACCAAGAATGATAGTGATATGTCTAAAGTGGAATTCTGCAAAGTTAACCAATAAGAGAGCCATAGTTTAGTGAGGGAGAAGGGATAAGCATCTCAGTAAGCAGTCATTTCATTCTGTTAAGGGAGAAAACCAGACAGGCTGTTTTACAGCTTTTATTGTTCCACAGTATAAAACAATAGACTACGTGAAGACACTACATCTTTTATTTTTCTTTTTTTTTCTTTTCTTTTTTTTTCTTTTTTTTTTTTTTTTTTTTTATTTCCAGGAAAGCATTAATGAGCAGGACTGGAGACATATCTGAGAAAAATAGCAACAGAGGAAAGTAGAGTATATGAGAGATACAGAAAATCAGTATGTCCTAAAAGCAAGACAGGCAAGACAGAGAAATAAAAAATACTGTATTTATTTTTAATTTGAAAACAAGACAGATATGAAATAAGACTGCACATTTGCTAGCAATGGATTAAATGGGACAACTGGCCAAAAGAGGAGGTGGTTTAGTAAAGTAATAATGTTTCTTTAGAGAGGAATTGATTACTTTATGGCTGGTTTATGAATCAGATACAATAAAGTCTTCGAGAGAGAAAATTATATATATATGTGTAGGTATATATACACATAAAGATAACATAATGGAGATTAAATAGAAAGAAATACTGAACATGAGGAACTAATAGCTAGATATGAAGACATAGATAGGGAGATAAATAGAAAATTGATCTTCAAGGCAACCTGAAAAGGCAGATAAAGAAACACATTTGAAGATAAAAATAACCTTGCAACCTTAGAGTCCTAACTTCCTATCAAGATGACTTGTGCTAGCAGTGGAAATACTCCTAAGTAGGTAGCATATTTCTAGACATGATACAAGACTTTTTCATCCCTCCTAGTTTCTGAAAGGGCCAAAAAGATCAGAGATTTCCCTTTCTTATTCAATTTAAATTTAAGTAGATATCTTCTTCATCATTCTTCTAAAATGATGCAAGCCTTACACACAAAAAAAATATCACATAACTCTTCATTCAGTCAGTGGTCTGTATCTTCAGTGGCCCCAGATGTCTCTAGGTCAATGCAATGAACCCGATCAATGATCTAAAACGCAATTGGCTTTCTTTTTTTTAAATATTTAGCTGAACCGCCATCAAAATATTTTTATGTTACCTTTGTAATTTTGTAGGTGATCAGGTAGTAGTTTGTGCTGATTGAGAAAAGTTAGAGTGAACTTTCATGTTGACTTCAGTAATTGCTTTAGAAATTCTGTTTCAGGCAGAGCATTTTATTACCCACTGTCTCTAAAATGTAGTTCTCCTCCTTTGAAACAGTTTATAAACAGAATAACTTCAAATTTTTGATAAAAGAGCCACCAGGAAATTTAATAATGCCTATCTACCACACATTGGTGAAATAAAGCTTGTTCAGTTAATGTTTCTAAAAGACCTTGAGGGCATATGATGAGGTGCTTATTACTTCTTGAGCATGCCCTTATAATTAAATAGGCTTTTTAACTTCTGTTGGGGTACACTGATGAAGCACCAATAAAACTAATATAGCTGCAGATTTATACAAAATTAAGATCTACCAAAGAATATGTAATGTTTATTACCAATAAATAACCTTAGCAGTATACATAAATAAAGAATATAGTGTTGATTGTTTCAAAGGAGAAAGTCATAGCTGGAAGGAAAAGTGAAAAAGGAATGCAGCTTTACTTTTTATCACTCTCCCAGATAAAACCACAACATTTTAACCAAAGATTAGATCTATGGATCAGGAGTCTGGAGGAAAAACCCATATGATCACTAATTTTTTTCTGAACAATATACAATTAAATTTGTCAGATCATTGCTTTCAGGTAAACACAGAGTATACCCAAGTGTACAAAAACAACTGGAGATGGAAAAGGGAGATTTAATACATATTTCCATAGGGTCAGGTTCACCACCCGTAAAAGATATCAGCATAAAAGTCACAATTATATAATTATTTGAAATATGACACACCTTTCTACCTGAATAGCTCTTGTGGTCACTGATTTTAAAGCAAAACTTAAACCTTATCTCCCTTTCAGAGAGATTGCATTTATCCAAGAAAAACCAAACTACAAGATAAATTAAAACCAAAGAGAGATGAAGGAAAGGTATGTTTAATAATATGTTTCAAGTATGCCAAAATACTCATGACAGCTATCAGTAGCTATATGAATGATATTTTAAGAGTCTACCTTTAAAATTCTGTTACATTTATTATTTGAATACAAAAGCTATACATGTCTTATTTCTCACAGTAAGAAAGGAGAATGCATGAAAAAAAGTTAAAAGAAATGACACGTATACAGCAAGGTTTTATATTTACACATAATTTGTATCTTATTCTAGAATAGTCTGTATTAGGTTGGAAAATCACATTCACAGTAAGGAAAATGCTTTGTGCATTGATATGCTCTACTGTAATACAATATTGTCTAGTGATTTTACCACACTGATAGTTCAGACAGCATTTAGTATTCTCATTGGAGATTCTGAAGTTGCTCTCCAGGCAGCACAAGCTACTTCAGAGATATTTGAGTTTTGTAGGCACATGGACCTTCCAAACAGGGTTAGCTTGTGCTATGCTAGTGACAGAAAATCTACACTTATTCAGAGCTAGCTGATTTAAGGAGTGACAAATTTTGCTGTAGTGGGGATAGCCAATGTATTTTGCATGGAAAAGGTGAGAAATCATTCTGAAACACATTCTTCAGTGTCAAAGGATTGCCAGGTGCTTACTTAATGCAGATTATCCATTCTAAAGCCTCAGTTTATCCTTCAGAATTCACATTTCTTTCTCTCCCAACCCTAAGAAATGTTTTGACTACAATGGCAGAGAAAGAACTGCAAGTCTCATGAGGAAGTTTTGAGTTCTTACAAGTAAGAAAGGCTTTCCAGTGTTCAGATTGAATTCAGTCAAGTCTTCATTTATTAGAACATCCTACTTAATATCTGTTTTGAATTAGTTCTTCGTTGACACTGTGTTACATGATATTACCTGGAAGCATATGTTTCTGGATTAGGTTAGTCTATAGTTAAATTTAGACCTTTTTTACTAAAGTTTTTAAATCACTATAATTTTCTCTTCAAGTTAGGAATGTGCAGAGCAAAAACTCAATCATTTAGTCAACTGATCTTGTGGTTGATAATTTTCATTGCTGTAAGCATGAAATTTTAATATAAATAATTTGTGGCTCTTCATTGTTGATGACTCTTTTATGACATGACCAACTTTGTTTGCTTTGTAAAGTATCAGTGAAGACTCCTATTTAGTAGGTGAATGAGAGGATGATCAGGATTTACATTTGCAGATCTTCATTTGGTGATTGAAGGGCGCATTAACTCCATCTACTCACTGTTTGCTTGGGAATGTCCAGTTTTTGGAAGTTCACTCATTAAACACAAACAAAAGATGAAAATATTCATAAAAAACTGTGTATCATCACTTCCATGAACAAATATGAATGATTCTTATTCCTAAAACCAAATTGCATAATTTCACTTTTCAAATTAATATATTGTCAAAAATGCAACTCTAAATATGATGCTATATTCTTCTGTGATGAAATTTTATAATTATTAAATTATTAGGTTATTATTAAAGCTACTGTAATAAATATATTTTATGATATTAAATTTTAAAAAGGTTTTATTTCATAGTTTTGTTAGGAAGAATACTGAATATTCAAAGGAATTATAGGAAAAGTTTGTTAAACTGTTCATTTATAATGAAGCTGTGCTTAACTTTTTGGCCAGTTAAATTAAATGCTATTGAAATATATCAGCCTTCCTATAAAGCAAAGTATATGGCAATTGATAAACTTCCTTTTGCTCAATAAAGCAGATTCTAATGTCCAGGCATACAAATCCTTGCTGGCACTTAGTACTGCAGACAAAGTCATTTTTATGGCTCCTAATCATCACTGTGGAAGGAGCTCAGTATTCCATGAAAAGATTCTTTCCTCACCTACAGCATCTGGTCTTTGCCCAGTGTTTGAACTGCAACTGAGTTTCATGGTATTTTGTTATCTTGCATTGTCTGTGCATTCTCAGCCTATAACTAATACCTTTGTAAGGTAATCCTGATAATTTAGTATTAAAATCATATTAAAAAATCCAAATTATCAATGTACAACCTTCTTTATATCTCTTTTCATTGAGAAATGTGAATGCTGGTTTTGCTCAATAGTAATGAATAGCTATGTTAGCAATTACACTATCACAATTAAAAGTCGCACTGATTAGCAAAATGTTATCACTTTCTCAAGTACTCTAAAAAGAAGCATGGGGGATGTGTTACAGCAAACTGCCAGAACAAATACTTAACTTGAGCACTGTTAGAACCTTCAAAGGAAAACAGTTCAATGCCTTCCGCTTTGGATTCCTGTCACATACATAGTGATGTATTGGGCATCAAACATCTTTCAAATACTTTCAACCCTGCATAAACAGATGGACTTCTTCACACGCAGTGTGTTCTAAACATCTATAAACAATAGTAGACTTTTAAAGTGTCATATTAGGGGAAGCATTTGCACTAGATTCCTAGCTGTCAGGTGCTGGATATAGCCTGTCACTAGCTGACAAGGGAGCATTCCAGTCACAAGTTATGACCAAAGTACTGGTCAGCTTTCACCCCTGTAGTGTTAAAAATGGAGGACACCCCCCCAACCCCCAATATTAGTATAGATAAGGTAGAGAGCAATTCTTTAATAAAATATTTAGGGTGCATGGAGTACAAATGTGCACACACCGGCATAGAATTCTCAGTTGTATAGCTTTAACTAATATCTAGGGGTACATCCAGACCCAAAACCAGTTGGCACTGGTATTACCCTCAGAACTGCCATGCTGGAGCCTTTCCAAGGGTTCTTGGCCCTCTATCTTGCTTTGACTACTATATCTTATTATTCTGGTCAAGGTGCACATCTCAAACTGGATGTCTGTGTTAAAATCTCTTTCCTTGAAAAGACCGTTAAACAGATTTTTAAGAATGTGCCACAAACCATGAGAAATGAGTTTAGAAAATTTTAACTGCCACCTTAAGAGTGAGAAACTATACAGCTATATTAAAATCTATAAATATATAAAAAATCTTAAGGCATCAGTCGAACTGAATGGATCTTGTGGTCTGAGTATTCTTTCTAGCAGCAGAATACTATTCTAGCTCTATGTTGCTGGTTTAATATAACCCTATAATAGTACCATACAAATTTACTTTTTGAGCAAGAACTGAGAAACTAATCAGAGAGCAAGAAATATTTGTGCTAAAGTCCAGATTCCATTACACTTTGTCATACCACGTGGTACTATATTATGAAAATTGTTTCACTGTTTTTTAACGAAAATCACAAAAGCCCCTATTATTTTTGTTTCTTTGACATGTCACAGTTTTCCTCCTCTACTGAGAAACCTTGGTTTTATGCCAAGAAGTTTTAAAGAATGATACTAAGAAAAGAGAAAAAAAATTAAGATTAGTAAGGAAACTGTGGTGAAATTTAGGACATCTAGATAATAAATTTGCTTTCTATTAATGGTACTCAGTTATTCCTGTACAATAGAGACAAATATTCAAACACAAATAAACATTGTGGCCTAGACTCTTAAGCATGCTGAATGGCACGCTAGTTTCCTTTTCTGTCAGCTTTGGGGACTTTTTTCAGGTTTAGGGTATCCCCAGCTGCTCCTTTGAATCAGTGGAGTTAAGAAAGTATAGGGGTAGAAATTGGCTCTCTCAAGTTGCACATCCATCTCTCTAAATGATTTCCCAGGTGAAGGGTTTATCAGGTTGTAAATATCTATATTTAGGACAAGTTATTACTATCATTAATATTTCTTATGTGGTGATAAAAATATGAGTGATGAGTTCATTATAGAGTTCTAACAACACTCCTGCCCTGAAGAGGTCTGAGTTTAACTTGGAGCTTATTCTAGACATTGAATACAGCAAAGTGAAATTTCTCAATAGACACAGCTAAAGTTTCCCATCTAGGCCCATATTTGTATTACAAAATGATACATCCAAAACATATATTACAGTTACTACCAGAGGTGAAGAAGATACTCAAAAACTGAAATGGATATCCATAAAAGTGCATTCCTTTTCATATTCAGAATACTTATATTCAATAATTTGTCAAAGCAAAAACCTGATGCTCCATCAATCTACATGCATGACTGCAGGTATACCTAGATTCCCCTAAAATGAACTATATAAACTTATAATAATTTATCTGATAGTATATGATGTTCTCAGTCTTCTTTCTTGTATAGAATTTTCTGTTTTCTTTTTTGTCATATTTTTATTTTACAATACAAACTAAATCAGTTATTCAAATGAAAGCTTGTGCTCTGGAAATAGTTTAAGAATACCTTGCAGGGAATTAAAAATTTTGTAGGTGACCTTCAGACTAGGAACAGATTGCTCCTGGTTTCTTTTTTATGGTATTTTTTAATTTTTTTCCCCTAAAATTAAAGGCTATTATTAACTGAAATAAATAAAGGATTAAAGCCACTGGAGGCCCAAATCTAGCTTATAGTATACTTTTGTAATTAATATCTCTATATTCAGAATGTGAATCCATTCGGTTATGCAAGACTAGTGTGAAATTCTTTAGCAAAGCATTTTAACACCACATTGTGGTATTGAATTGATGTACAGATTAGATAAGAAAGTAGAAAGATGCCTTGTGGGTAGAAAGGTGACTTATTTTACTTACAGCTCTAAATTGGTGTCCCTCTCATGGACAGACCAAGTCTGTATGTGTATCTTATGTGTATCTGACAACTGAATAGCAAATCCTGTAATTGTGTATAACATCATGCATATAACATCAGGGGTTAGGAGGTATGGCTGGTCCAGGAACTTTTAATTTTACTTCTCTGCTTTCTGGACACATAAAATGTTAGAGCTGTGCTAATCGTATACGCAATAAATATTTTCAAGCACAGACCATTTTCCAGACATAGAATTAAAAATTAATCGATTATACTCTATCCCCTTAAGACTTCCCTACAATTCATCCACCAGCAGTCATGACACTGAATCCTAGTACTAGCAGTCAAGTTGGGATTTTAACTCAGTGAGTTGTTATGGCACGTTTCCAGAACATGATCGTGAGACAGCTGTTTTATTCTGTAACAAGGTGAATTATAGCAGACAGTGAAGCCAACAAACCTCTTAGCATTTGAGTAGGGTGCTCTCTGCCAACCAGGGAGCAGGCATTGACAGGAATTGGCTTTGGAAGGTCTGGCATTTGTTCCATTGCCTGCATTTGCCAACAACAGTCATTCTATGGAATGGTCGAGTGGTGCCTCCTGTAGGGACATAAGATTACAGTAAGAGATACGTAACAGAAGAGAGAACATTGGTGTTCTCCTTTGAAAGTATAATTTTTTAGATGACATTTTGCACATGTATGGCTGAAATACAGTTCCTGAATCTAAGTGAACTCTGAAATGCTCATGATTACATACATGATTATCAGGAAATAATAATGGAGTCTGTCTTGAAATACTTCTAAGACTGCGAAGCCGCATGTGTGAGTGTCTGCATTGTTTAGAAAAATCATAACCAAATTTTTCAGCCTTTGAAGTAATTTGGTACTCTATATTTCAATTAAAAAAACAAACAGTAAGATCTGAAAAACTTTCAAAAACCCCCAAACCAAACCAAACAATCTCAAGCTGAAGGACAGAACCAGACTTTCTCATTAAGTTGTTACAAAACTGTCTTAAGTTTTACATAGATTTTTGAGAATGCAGGAAGTATTATCATTAACTGTGGATTCATTCAAATCTTTTAGGCTAAAATCAACATTAACTATTTCCATATTGTCAAAAGTACAAACTTAATCTGATTTGTATCCTACAAGGATGGAATAACACTACTATAATTCTTGCTCCACAAACATTAAATCAAGGATCCATCTAGATGACAACACCAGGTCAAGTCATAACATCTTATTAATCCAGCAGTGACGTACCAGAGTAGTACACAAATTCTTAAAACTGATAATTTCTATCATTGTTTGATGTGTTTAATAACTGTTCCCTTACTAGAAAGACTGACATTTTTGATTGCTTCTTATTTAGGCTATCTCCTTTTGGGAGGTTGTAAGATCATTGTTTTTTGAACTGAGGGTAGTTGGAAATCTCTGTGCTTAATGACAGGTTATTATCTGGCACTGTTTCTTTTCCAACATCTTGTGTAACAATACTTTTCCCAGCATGAATTCCAAACTAACTGCTAGCAATACCTTTAATGTATCTTTTTCAGGCAGATTGTTCCCCTCATACAAACATATATGCATGGTAAATGTTAAAATACAGTATGGCTGTGAACAAAATATGAACTCAACCAGATTTGTTAACCATATGGACTGACACAGAGAAATACATAAGAATAATATCAAGAAATGTTTTCCATAAGGAGATCAAACTAGCTATGGTAATCTGATAGTATGTGAAAGAAGAATTAGGCTTACAAATTAAGAAAACATGTAATTCATCATAATTTCTCACACTAAGATAATATGAAACCCAAGACTGTGAAGTCAGAATAATAAATATAACTCACTGATTGGACTGATTCTATATTTGACACACATCTTCACTGGCATAGCAAGAAATTAAGTTAAAGGTGTAACAAATCAAAGAAAATCTATAAATTATAATATTAGAGAACTTAAAATAGCAAGAAAGTTGCTGTCAAAAATAGATTCTAATTGAATTTGTTGTTTTCTTTTTAAAAGAGGTACCAGTTTCTTCCAGATTGTTTTCCAGGACAGACATGATCAGTAAGGTCAAATAACATGTAAATACAGGAATAATAGCATTTGAATCAATACTGCATTTCGGATCAGCCAAACAATACCAAAGAATGTAAAAGAATAGCCTGCAGAATCACTGCTGCATCAATGAATTGTATTTAAAATATATATGTAGTGCAAATTCATGTTTACCACGGTTGTCAAGGGAACTACCATTCTTTTGCATAATCTAAAAATCCTTTTCTTTTTTAAAGTACAATCATAATATTTGAAATCTAGACTCAATGCTAAATCCAGTACCCAACTAACAATCTTCTTTTTCCTATTAGTCAATAAAAAAAACCCAGAATTTAAAGAGTACTGGATTAATAACTGATTAATGACTAATCAATGTAGATGTACAGGTTTTTTTGCTGTTGGAATGACTACCAACTTACAAACCCTTCAATGTCTGTGTTATGCTTGGATGTAGAAGAATATCCATGGTCACTCTAAACCGAGGCTTAAGGTGCTGTTGTGAACCTCACAATATTTTATTACAAGCAAAAACACTAACCATGCATATAGAAACATGTAAAAACAAGCATGTAAAAACGTTATACAGAGAAGTTAAAAATAACATTAGTAATGTTTCAGTCCTACTAGGAATATTCTGACTTTCACTTAAGAAGAATACTGACATTTGATTACTGCCAGATATGATGACATGTAGAAGAACCAGGATCAAGACTACAAAAGGGAAAAGGGAAGGGTAGAAAGAGGAAGGGAAAAGACAGGGAAACCTTTCATATTTGCATAGCAGGAAAAGTAATTATCATATTTCAATGAAAATCAAAGAAAAAAAGGGGACATAATATTTGTGTCCTTAACTATGGAAAAATAGATGGAGAAAAACTATCCAGATATTCTATGAAATTTTAATTTACAGCTGCCTTCCTAGGGGAAACTGGTTAAAAGAGCTGGTCAACTTCAAATTATATTAATTTTATGGCAAATAATTATATTTATTGTGCATGTTTTATATAAATAATGTTAGAAAGGCAGAGATTTTCTGCATTATTCTGTACAGATACATGGTAATTTCAAACTTTTCTTGCATTGCAGGTCATGCGGTGCTTCTAAAGCAATAAGGCTGAAATAGCATTACCATCTTCTTCAGAATATTCTCAAGAAAAAGCAGCCCTATCCTGCAACAAATTCCTGGTATCAATTAGACTGCTAAGGAGCTATTAAAAAAAATAAAATTAGAGATTGTCCTAGTTCAGCAGGTGGGACCAGGTTATCACTGTGTGGGTGTGACCAAAGCTGTGTATTCTACACCCTCTACATAATTTTCCATTGTGTTAGGTTGAGCTGGCAAAATGCCAACTGCTCAACACAGAGAGTTAGAGTATCCCCCCCCACCCCAAGGGAAAAGGAAGGAGGAAAAAAAAGAGGAGAAAAAAAACCCAAGACATCAAGTTTCTTATTTTTATGCATAAGAGAGGCAATTAGAATGTAACACATATATGGACAAATGTGGAAAAGAACAACAACCACCAAATCACCCACCCACATAATACAGATTCCAACCACCCAGACAAGAACACCCCAACAGACTTCCCCCCAAAGGACAACCAGCAAGAAAAAGCTATGACAAAAAAAAAAAAAAGGTTTACTTCCTGAACTAAACAGCTGTGAAGTGGTGGCAAGGCCCAATGCTACGGCATGGTGATAACACGTTCACTCAGTTGGTTGGGTGTTAAAGAAGCCTGTAAGATAGGAGCTGTGATAACTCCCCTCTGGGGAGTCATTAGCACCTTCACACCCAGCCTGAGAGGGCGTGTCTTCTAATGGCCCATTAACAATTTCAAAAACACCCCATAACTCACAGAGTTAGATCACTCATTGTGGAACTCCTCCCTCCTTCCCTCCCGGGGGAGGTACTGGGCATTCACATCTGGACCTGAGGATATATAATCTTGGGGCTTGGAGAGCTCTGGGACCACTCATGTGATCCAGAGGAGGACTAGAACCTCAGCAGGACTGTGACCACCACTCTTGACCAGACTGACTGTCATCTGCACCAAAAGGTTTTTCCCTTCCTTTTACTTTGGACTCAGGGGAAGCACATGGGTCTCAGCACAGGGGCTAATGAAGACCATTCTGTTCATGCCCAAGGTGCTAGGTTATACTTCTAGGTTTTGTGGGTTAAAACCATTTTCTTTTTGTGCCACTGAATTTGTTGTAATATTTTTATTAAATTGTAACTCTTTTGTATAATATAATATAATATAATCTCTTTTGTGTTGGGTTCATTTCTCCTGCTGGTTTACCTTTAAGCCAGCACACAGATCAAGTTTCACTAAGGAGAAAGGAAGGACAAGAAACACCTTCAAGTATGGCATTAAAATGAATAGTAGCTATCAGAGAATTCTACATATTGATAGCAGTCATTGAAAGGAACCTTGTGTTTCTTCAGCTAGATTATGGGTAGCACTTGCTCTTACTACTTTAAAGCTAGATTAAGAATAACTCTGGTGGCACTGTAGACATGCTCTCCTTTTTGTATCTCTGCATGGTTCCAATTCACATTTTTAATGTAATTAAGAACAGGTCTTTATAGATGGTGTGCAGTTAGGTGTAGCTCCCGCTACACCTAATTACCTATTTTATCCATCTTGGCTACAATGCAGAACTCCTGACTCTTAGGAAAATAAAACTATTATTTTATCTATCCTGGACACAATAGTCTAATAATACATAACACAGAACACAAATTTCAGTGCAAATATATATATTTTCATTCTTGGCTTAGGAAACTAATATGAAAATATATGTATTGAGAACATGGAAAGATCAGTCTAAATATCCACTAACAGGACCTGAGTAATGGAGAATAAATATGAGATAGCTGTGTATCAATAAAAAAAAAATCATTCAGAAGAAGGTCATATACAGTGAGAAAGTGAGAAATACTTCAGGCTCGCTATTGATCAAATAAGCGGAATTCAAAGAAGAAAATAAGCACTTTGCATTTGTCTAAAATGTGTTGAGCTCACAAAATATTTCATTTAGACATCTCAACACAGTTTTTTGAAACTAATTAAAAAAAACAAACAAGTAAGCAGCACCTTAAAAAGTGCCTACAAGGACCGAAGAAGTATTTTCTTATTCTGATAAAAAATTGGCATGTTCTGGGGATACCTGGGAATAACACAATTTTCTTGACTTCCAGGTTTCTCTGTTAACCATGAGGACATTTTCAGAGCATTAGTTAATGTGCCCGTTGGAGCTGGCATCTGAAGTGATTATAATAGATGGTGACTGTGATCACTTTTATTCAGTTCTGATTACACTTAGCAATTATGTATTGAACAATACATTCTAAAGGTATTTAAAGAAGATGTCTCTGCTTTAATCACACATGAAAGCCAAAAACTGAAACAGAATTAACTTATATGAAATGGTTAAAAAAATCCTGGCTACAGCTAGACTTAAAAAGGATTCATAGTGGTTATTAAGACATTCACCTTTTAAAGACTTGCCCTCCAACCCAGAGGATATTTTTAGGAAAGATATAGTTAAGGACATTCATTACTAATTACATATTCTTGTTGATCTTAAGGAATAAACTCTTCTTCTAAGAGAAATTAATTTTTCTAAGCTTTCTAAGTTTGAGATTCCACATTCAAATGGTAAGTACAATGAAGTCAGGGTAAAACATCTGAAGAGACATCAGTTACTGTCAATAGTGTTCACTGACAGAACAGCTACATTTTAAATCATGAATAATGTGTGTACATGCACACAGCAGAACAGAATTAATAACTATTAAATTTATGGAGTCCCTAAACCAGTTTATATCTAAGACAGCTACAGGGTATTGTCAAACTAGGGATGGCTGGAACAGTATGGACTGTCATATTTTAGAGATGGAAAGAATATTTTTTTATAATATGCTCATTTCAGGTTTTGATATCTGAAGGGTATAGATGTGTTGGTGAATAGAGGAATATACTACAGTGACTTCTGTCTGTTTTTCTCTCTGGCTCTCATAATTTTTCTACATTGGGTTCCAAACGTCAAAGACTAATTTTGTTCTGTTTCATTTGCCTGTTGGTACTCTGCCATGATTTTAGTCATAAAGTTCTGCTGAATTTTCTTATATAGTTAGAAATCAGATTAGAATATAGATTAAAAACGTTTAGATTAGTGTTCTATATAGTCAGGAGTCTGGCTCTTTTCCATTTTTCTTTCACAGCATATGTGAGATCTAAAAAAGAAAAAAAAATCCTTTTCGGTCTTTGTGCAAGTTTAGTCAATTTAATGTCCTTATGTGAAGTGTTTTTGTCATATCACTCTTTGAGGCATCATCTTTTTCATTTCAAAACATTTATGTACTAACAGCATAATTGAGATAAAAATTTCACACCTAATTCAGAGTTTTATATTTAGAAAATAGAATCAGACAAGAATTCTCTCTGTATATGTTGCTCAACTATGGAAAAACTTATTCAGAAATATTTAGGAAACATTAAAAACAGTAAGCTATTTTGGGTTTCATAGTTGTAGGAATTTAGATGAATACTCAGGTAAAAAGAACTAACCAGATGACCAAAAATTCTAGGAGGTTGCAATCTGGGTAAAATCAAGCTAATGTAATCCTGGTAAGTAGTTATCATAATAACATTAAAATATAAAAGCTAGCACTGCTAAATTTATATTAGAAATATTTATGAGTCAACTTTTTCAGTTGTCTCTCTTACTAAGCACAGTGATAACAGGCAACAGCTGCTGCAAACTTTCATGTTGAAGTCACGAAGAAATCTTGACAAGCCACAAAAAAGACATTGCATAGAATCTGATCAGATTACAGATAGGGTTTATGTGGGGTGTTTCACTCTATGTAAGTGAAAAATAATAATTACTTTTATTAGTTTATATTTCAAATATCTTTGTCATTTTTATAAAATCCTCTAGCTGTAATGCACAAGTCATACACATCGGGTGTTTTTGCATAAAATCTTTCCCCCCCCTCCCCCACCCCCTCCCTCCACCCCGCCATGGAAATACTCTGTATGCTTTCCATATTGCATAATAATCAGAGTTAAATGCTAACCAGGACAAAAAGAGTTTACCTGGTGTATTAAATATTTCCTAGTACTTTTCGTCAAGTGGAAATAGATGTCATCTTGCATCCAACTCAGAAATATTTTCTTGTGAGAAAATGTATATTAATTCGTCTATATTTATAGATGTAATATTCTCAGGAACATAAAATTGCTATAAATTATGGTTTAGGAATAAGGAAAACCTACATACAAACATTTTGTTGTAAAAAAACTATTATAACTTTATCATATTCTTCAGTAATATTGTTTAATTCAATATATTTGCATTTGAAATATTAGATTATTTTGCTATGGTCAGGTGTTTCTCTAAGGAGCAAGTTAATTTTTTTTTACTTAATTTGACTTTCAAAACAGTTGTTTAAAATTATTGTGTTGCTCTAAACAAATCATATTCTCAAGAATTTTATCATATATCACACATTCTGCAGAAAAAGTATAATGAGAATTTACTTTGTAACAGCAATAAGTAACATGATGCTTTACATGCAGAAAATAAATTTAATCCAGACATTTAAAACTGGATCTTTCCAGAAGTTGATTTTCTATGAAAAGACAAAAGTCTTACAATTAAATTATTTGAACTATTTTTATTATCAGAATTTGAAACATTGCAGCTTGAAAAAATGTGCTTGCAATATTTAAGATTTACTTATTCTTAATATGCTCTGTTCGTTGTTTCTATATGAAATTTTTTGAATAAGTTTCTGCATGAAATTATTGAAGTGATTATTTATCCTAATAAAGGGATGCTTCAGGAATAACACATCCGCCGACATGCAATCTTTTATTACAGCTATTAAGATTAATCATATTCTTGGGTTACAATACTGTACAAACATAAAGAAATTCAACTGCATTCATATGGTGCAACTGTGTAGATATTCATACTCCATGTGACAAGAGACGTAACCTGTAAATGCTGTTTCTTAACTGTATCTCATTTCTCAGAAGCTCCTGAACTAAATAGCCAAAATCAACACACTCTATCAAAAAGTTAATTTCTGATATCTTGCAGTGATTTTAGTGACCTGCGTTGCATGTGTCAGATCATATTATAAAGTGTACAGACTTGGAGTTAATTTGTATTCATTTTTTTTTTCTTTCCCTAATTAGACCTCATGGCAAAACTTTAACTTTTTTTCCTTTCATGTGTGTATTTATGTTTAGTGTGAAAGCCAAGTGTACAGATGGTATTTTCATAAAAGCCCATTGAGACAGGCTAGGAGAATAATTCCAAATAAGTTCCTATGAGAAATAGCAAAATATAAGGTTACATCTGGAACTATGAATTTCTTTTACTACAGCAACATGCATTACAAAAAAATGAGTAGTATAGTACATCACAAGGACAGTTAAAATATAACAGCTCGCTGAGGGCTAAAGCTAAAAAAGGAATTTAGCCTAAAAGTTCAGCCCTTGAGTAGACATCCACTATCCATAGTTAGTAAAGCTTCATGAGATGCCTGACTGTTTTCAAGTAGATTCATGCAAGAGCCCTAAATCTTTTTCAAGTACACCTCTCATCAGGAATTTATTTTTTTTCCAACTTGTTTACTTTTATGTCCATATTAACTCTACACCTATGAAATCGGGTCTTTCCAAAAAGTTGACTTTGCCACAAGGTCAACAAATTAGACAATTTCTTACATAGGAATTGGGAGTCACAACCAGAATAAAATATGTGGAAAGACATTTTCTAGTTTGGTGTCTGTTTTCTGTACACGCTGACAGTTGTATGCATTAACAATCAGCCACCACCAGAAAAAAGTGTAACCCACCTAACTGGGTATGATTAAAAACTTTATCTGGAAGGACTCTATAAACATATGCCACTATCATCTGATTTTGCTCAATGCTTTATTCCTTTACAACTTTTCATTCCAATAAGAAGTAAAAAATTAATCTTTTTAATTTATATCACCACCAATTTTACAAGCTATCTTCAGGCTGAGGTTGGAATGTGGCCATAAGTGCAGCTCATCCAAATGGAGGATATCTCCAACTGCCTGTTATGAAATGGCCTTAAAACCTTCCTGCATACTTAGAAAAATCTGTTGCTCAGATGAACTAAACATAGGGGGGTTTGGATCATGTGATTTTGGTCTTATTGAAGTCTTCCATGTTCCATAGGAGTTAGAATTACCTTTAAAAAATAAATCTTCAGCAAGTAATTTTATGTCCTAAAATATTCACGTTCTTGACAGTATTGCTTTTTGTATTGTTCACTTGTAGCACTAATCCCTACTTACAAAGGATGAATACTTAATAATTTAATACTAGAATAAGTTTGATATTGAATTACCAAGTTTTGATAGGTTTTTAAATTAGTTTACAATTAAAATATTCAGAAAAATTCATGTGCAGTCTTTTCTTGAAAAAAAAATCCAACAAAAACCCAAACCCAACAACCGCTTTAAAATGCAGCTTGCTTTTTTTCTCAGATATGCCATTACAGAACATAAAACATTTTGCAAATATATAAAATCAAATGGAGTACGTGATCTTTTACATTATATCATTAGAGAGAAAATTTGCATTTTTTAATTACCTGTATTTTGGATACATATTAATCAAAGCAAATTTTAAATCATACCTAAACCTCATTCAGGAACCTTGAACTAAAGACCATTTGAAATATACACAAAGTTTGATTGAACTATTAGCTTTTGCTTGACTCACTTCTTTTTTTTCTTTTTTTTTTTTTTCAGTAGCTGAAAATGAAGGTCTACTGGTCAATTCTACATTCTTGCTTCTCTTTCTCTGATGGTAAAACTGAAGTAGATGTTGCACACTAGATGTGAGAATATAATTAATTTTTGTGTGAATTGTGTGTGAATATAGAGAAACAGACAAATGATCTGAAGTTACAGCACAGTAGGTTTCAAATTTTACATAAAAGTTTTGAAACGAAGGAAAAAAAAACAGTTCTGCAATGACTATGAAGACCTTAATAAAAATGTAGTGTTTCTGGCACTAGAAATTATCACAAAAGTGTAGATACTAAAATGAAAATCAGAAAACTGTGCAGCACTGGAATACTTATTCTCTTCTATACTGCAGTGCATCAGCTTTATGAACCTGCAATGCATCAGCCTTACCACTACAAACAAACCTAGGTAAGTGCAGAACATGTCTATCTACTATACTAATCCTGCCAAAATTAAATTAATTGATACCAGTTTACGAAAAAAAACCAATTCCTTATAAGTTTCCCTTCAGAATTTGTTATCTAATGAAATAACTTTCAAGTACAGTAGCCAGAGCCTGTAATATCATCACCACTAAATGGTTTGCCTTTGTGGTCTTGATTCATTAAATTTAAGGCTCATCAGAAATTACTTAATCTATTGATTCTATTTTCAAATGGAAAAGAAATTAAATTTGTTACCCAGCAAGTAAAGAAATATTTGTGTCAAGCTCTTCAATGGTATATGGACGCTAAAGCATATTTGAATAAGAAGCTTAGGCAACTAAGTCTAAATCCATGTCTTTGTCAAGCCCTTAACCCTCTTTGCAACAAGTTTTTCATCAGTAAAACATTTATATGCCTCAATTTTTGCTGCTCTTCTGTCACCTGGAAAGGCCTGAGCAATTACCAAACTCTAATCAGAATCTACTTACAGTCTATCAAAGGCCTTACTCTGCAGGTGAGCTTGCAGTCAACACGTGTGAAGAACAGAGCTCCATTCAAAACACAGCTAATAAACTTTTTCTCAAAAGAAGGATGATGGCCATTTTCCTCTAAAACATCTGAGTCAGCTAGAAGGTATTCTTGTTGTGTCTGATGTCACTTCAATCACCTCACCAGTAAGTATCCAAAGAAACCTTTGTGAGAGCCCAAACTGCAAAGGGGTATCTGCATAAAATTATTCTCTATTTTACTGACACTGAGCCAGTTGTAAGAAAGAACTCATGGTTCACAGGGAGGGAATATGATTCTTAAGCCTACGATTAGAAAACTAGCTGCATTAGAGAAAGGCATTTTTACAGAGCTGAAAACAAATTTCATAACAAAAATTGTAGAAATTGAATATGCCGCCTTTTGAAATGTGTCTTTCTTCTCCACTAAAGCACTACTATAAAGACACAAAAATAGCTGGCTGCTTGTCTCTGTTTTTCAGATATTATTTTTTTTCCAATGGAAAGGTACACTAAAGGTGGAAAGGAAAAATATCTTTCTGCTTAGACCATGGAAGACTCAGGATCTATCCCCATTTTCCTGGCTGCTAAAAATTTATTAAGACAGTCATCATCCCAGACTAAAAACATTCTCCACAAAATAAATGTAACAACAATTGTAAAGCAGAAATATAGCCCTTCAGAACTCCTAAATATGTCTGGGTTTACTTCTCTTTGTCTATATAAATGCTAAGAAAAATACATAGAAAGTAATGCTGGGAATAATAAGAAAAATTGTCCAATGCATGGGAGACTGTCTTCTAAAAAGTTATTCTGGCAGCAGTCAGCATAGCCCCTGCATTCGTTGTACTGAAAATTCACCCTGATGGATTAGACATTTGCAGCCAGGTAACTGACTGATAGAGAGGAAGCAGCTTTCATCTATATACAAATGGCTAATGAGGTCTGGTGTTTTTGTTAAGCAATATTGTCGGCACTTCTTGCAGAGATGAGACTTTAAGTTCACAAACATGAATTTCTAATGTGCTTCATACATAGGTGTGTTCATTTGGGCATGCCACTGCAAATACTTTTCCCACAGAAATACTCAAGAATTAGTGAATTCAAATGAGTTTAATATACAGTCTTATGATTAATGGAAAATGGCAGAGAGTAAGGGACTGAAACAGTTCGTGCTTTGTTTGATTAATTAATAAGAGACTCTCTTTTCCCAGCTTCAACTCATTATGCTAATGAAATGTCATCAATTAAGGCTTTCCCCTGATTATTGAATTGTCAGGTAGTGCTCAGTTAAAAAGCTGCATTCCTTTGTTGTCTTGGTAGAGTTGCCATCACAGCCTTTTATGAAATGCTTCTTCCATTAGACAGTGTTTGTTCTACTTTCTCATTATTATATCAACCCATTGACCTTGAGACAGGTGAATATGGAGTGACCATAATGAGAAAGAAAGAACACTATCTGTGGCACTGTGGGTCAAGATAATGTTTTAGCAGAAAGATAAATACTGTTCTTTATTCATGATTCCTTCATAATTATTAATAGTCTGGTCAAAGATAAATCCAAGGAGAGTGGGTGACATTCAGAAACCTATACCATGCTGTACTAGATTATACTAGAAGATTAGTACAAAGTGGAGGGGAAATATTCAAAATGCATGTTTTGCTATGAAAGTGATCTAATGGACATGTGGAAGTGGGACTGTATGATAATGGTATTCTACCAAGTATTTCATGGAGACAGAATAAAGAAATCCACATTAAAAAAGTATATCTACGATATTTTTAGGGTATAAACTTTCTTTGCATATATTTTGGGCTCTCAGTTGGTTTGAATGTTAACATAAAGGGTTCAGAATACTGTTCTGTGTGATGCCAGTGGCTACAGTAAATTCTGATCAATCAGTTATTATGTGGAGAACATAAGAAATTGCACAGCTGCTCAGGAGTGATTCTTTGGAGAGCTGGGAGGTGGGATCTCTGAGGGTCTTCTCTGTCACTTTTTTTCCAGAAGCTGGAACATACTGAATTCTCTGTAATGGGTTCCTGTATGGATTAATTACAGATGATCATAGGTCAAATCATATACCTGTACCTGATATGTGTGTCATGAACTAGGGGAGAAGCTGTTGTGCTCCAATGGAAATGCATGAGATATAGCCACAATGGCAAGTAAACATGAAGAAAAATCAAAATGTATGACTTAAATGTTTCGGAATTAAAAAAAAAATTCTCATAAGAACCCTCATTGAGGGAAACAAAGCTCTCAAAACTCACAAAAGACTTTAAAAATATTTAAAAGATATATTTGAAAGATAGAAGACAGATTAGGAAAAAAATCTTCACACGGATTGATATGGACAATGACTATATCATGTCATTGAGGGATCTGTTATGGTTCTGCACAGGGATACATATTATATGTACATGCTGAACCTGGGAAAGAGATTGAATACTGTAGCAAAAAAAATACAAAATTGTTAAATAAAATAAAATAAAAAGCTAATTGCAAAGAGATGAAATACAGAAAGATGTCATGATACTTTAACTAGATGATAAGATGACTGGTGAAATTCAATTACAGACTCTAAATTATTTATTACCACACAATAAGAAGATGTTGAGATCAGTGAGGGTAGTTTTTAGAAAACTTCAGGATTCAACAGCTTATAAATTAGTCAAAATTCAGTAGCTTTTACAAAAAAGGATATCAGTAATTGCGAGGAAAACATAAAGAAAAAAATTATAGTACTATTTTAATTTAACATGCACATGCATTATAAATTCCTATAGTTCTTGTCCTCAGTCCCCAGAATTATTTAATAATGGCAAATGTGCAGAGAAAGTTTCCAAAAATGATAAAAAATATGAAATGCCTTCTTAAAACCAGAAGTTACAGATATATATAAATTCCATACCTTGAAAAAGACAAAGAATGGTAAACATGACTGAATTTTCTAAAGCCTGGAAAAGATGAATCACAAAAAATTTTTTCATTATTTACATATTATGTGATAACATTGAAGGAACTAAGGAGAAAATTAAAAAAATAAGAAAATATAAACCAAGGAAATCTGGTAATTTTGGTACTTCTCACTCAATGTGTCATAAATTTCACAGAATCACAGAATATGCTGAGTTGAAATAGACCCACAAGAATCATCAAGTCCAAGCCTCAGCTCTGCACAGGACCATCCCCAAGAGTCACATGGTGTGCCCAACTATCACCAAATGCTTCTTGAACTCTGACAGGTTTGGTGCTGTGACCACTTTCCTGGGGAGCCTGTTCCAGTGCCCATCCATCCTTTGGGTGAAGAACCTTCTTCTAATATCCAACCTAAACCTTTCCTGATACAACTTCAGGCCATTCCTTTGGGTTCTGTCACTGGTCACCACAGAAGAGATCAGTGTCTGCCCCTCTTCTTCCCCTCATGAGGAAGTTGTAAACTGCAAAGAAGCATCCTCTCACTCTCCTCCAGGAACAGCTCTTCCCAGGTTTGTGCCATCTTCAGTCTTGCGTAGTATCCCTTCCAGTCCTGCACCAAAGCCATTTATGAAGATGTTGAAGAGCACTGCCCTAAGATGGAGCCCTGCAGAACCCCATTAGTGACAGGTTGCCAATCTGATGTCAGCTCATTCACTATTATCCTTTGTTCTCCACCCCTAGGCCAATTGCTCACGCATCACATGTGTTTATCCAGCTGTGTGCTGGACATTTTGTCCAGAAGGATCCTGTGAGAGACAGTAACAAAAGCTTTATTGAAACCCAAAAATATTAGATCAATTGGCTTCCCTTGATCAGCTGGGTGGGTTACCTTGTCATAAAAGGAAATCAGATTGAATAAGCAGAATTTTCCTCTCATGAGGCTGTGCTGGCTGTGACCAATGACAGTATTCTTTTGGGTGTTCTAAAATATTTCCCAGAATAATCTTCTCCACAATTTTAACAAGGATTGAAGTGAGACTAACAGCCCTGTAGTTTTTGAGATCCTTCTTTCTGTCATAATTGAGAATGGGGACATTTACCAGCTTCCAGTCAGCTGAGACCTCTCCAGATTCCCAAGACTGCTCCAAAACCATCAAGAGAGGTTTTGCAATTACATCAGCCAGATCTTTCAGGATTTTTGTGGTAATCTCATCAGGCCCCATAGATTTGTAAGGATCCAGTTGGAGCAGCAAATCTTGCACAATTTCAGGGTCAACTGAGAGCTGATAATTTTTGCAGTTTTGATCCTCCAGCTCAGGGAAATGAGACCCCCTTGGTCCATCATCCATATTGAAGTCAGAAGCAAAGGAATCATTAAACACTCTGCCTAGTCTGTGCTCCTGTTTGTGAGGTGACCATCCTCATCCTGTAATGTGCCAGTGTTATTTCTATACTGCCTATTGCCATTAATGTATTTGAAATAAATCTTTTCATTTTCTCCACATTTCTGGCCAGCTTCAACTGCAGCTGAGCTTTGGAGGCACAAATTTTCCCCCTACATGGCAAGCACCATCTCTGAATTCTTTCCATGTCACTTGACCTTGCTTCCACTGGGCATATATCTTCCTTTTTTGTCCTTTTACCAAAAGAAGATTCCTCTTCAGCCAAGCCGGTCTTCTGCCTCACCTGCTTGACTTCTCATATTTGGGTATTGCCTCTTCCTGTGACTTCAGGAGGTGATGTTTGAAAAGTGATCAGCACTGATGGACCTCAGCACCTGCAAAAACATTTTCCCAGGGGACCTTACTAATTCCCTGAACAGCCTGAAGTCTGCTCTCCCCACATCCAAAGCTGAGGTTTTGATGACACTTTTCCTTCTGTCAACAGAGATTTTAAACTCAATCACTTCATGGCTGCTCTGGCCAAGATGGCCACCAACCTCCACTTTGCTCACAAGATCCAGTCTGTGTGTTTGTGGAACTTACTGTTATTAAATTTTGCAGAATTTGATAAGATAAACAATGTTCAGTTAGGTAGGAGATGTCCATGTACAGGATAGGTCCAAAAGTAGCTGTTAAATGAGAGGACTGTTGCAGTTTCTGCCTCAAGAGTCCACTGAATACTGCACAGTAAGAGAAGACACTCCCAGGAAAGAATGACGCTGCTTCTTATCATCTTTCCCTAAGCAGTTTTTTCTGCCTACTGTTAGAAAAATAGTGTTTGGTTAAAAAATAGGGCTTCTGGCTTACAAAACAAACAAACAAACAAACAAAAATACACAACAAATCCAAAACACCAAAACAACTTGAGTTGTTAAAGATACACAGTGTTCACCATTTATTTTTATCTTCTCACAGGAAAGATCAGGGTGAGAGTGCTCTTGTCTATTGTTGTGAAGTTATTCTTAAAAAATCTGCTGTGTAAAATAAACCCATACAGATAAAAAGTAAAGACATATTTACTCTCTGATTATTTTTTTCAATTACTAAGATCCAGCAGATTTCTTTTTTTCTTTTTTTTTTTAATTCCAAACAATTGGACGGTATGTGATTGCGAATAGCTCCACAGATAGGTTTGCTTGGAATTGCTTCAGACTTTGGGACTGAAATTGGTGTTGAATTATATCATCTAATGTTCTTGAGAAAAGACAGAGAACATTCTGGATATATTTTGTTTATTGAGATGAAGCACGTTGAGTGAGACTGCAGTATGTCTCCAGCTGGGCCTGAGACTAAGGGTGCTCGATTGACATCTTCAGCTTCATTACAGGTTTAGTTTATAACATTTGTGGAGATATGCAACTCACATGCTTCATTTTTCTCATTTATAAAACAAACCAAATAGTTTAATTAAAGAAGATACAACAAGATTTAGTCTCTCAGTGAAGCTCAGTGAGGGAGTTCTACTTCAGTATGAACTGTATTATTCACTATAGATATTACCTTTCTAGTTTTGTGAACACTTGAATTTCCCCACCCTCCCAATGCAACCTCCTATGATTATGTAATAGAGAAGCTTCCATGTCCTATGGAAGCTCTACAGGAAGATACAACTTCAATATGTATAATATAAAAGCTATACATAAAAGGAGAATAAAAAATTGAAAAAGGGATCAAAATAGAATCATAGAATCATAGAATCATAGAATCAATTGGGTTGGAAAAGACCTCCGAGATCATCGAGTCCAACCCTTGGTCCAACTCCAGTCCATTTACTAGATCATGGCACTCAGCGCCATGTCGAATCTGCGTTTAAAAATCTCTGGGGATGGTGAATCCACCACCTCTCTGGGCAGCCCATTCCAATGCCTGATTACTCTCTCTGTAAAGAATTTTTTTCTGATATCCAACTTAAATTTCCCCTGGCAGAGCTTAAGCCCGTGCCCCCTTGTCCTATTGCTGAGTGCCTGGGAGAAGAGACCAGCCCCCACCTGGCTAGAACTTCCCTTCAGGTAGTTATAGACAGTGATGAGGTCACCTCTGAGCCTCCTCTTCTCCAGGCTAAACAACCCCAGCTTCCTCAGCCTCTCCCCATAGGGCTTGTGCTCCAGTCTCTTCACCAACCTTGTTGCTCTTCTCTGGACTCGCTCCAGCACCTCAATATCCTTTCTGAACTGAGGGACCCAGAACTGAACACAGTACTCAAGGTGTGGCCTCACCAACGCAGAGTACAGGGGAAGGATCACTTCCCTGGTCCTGCTGGCCATGCTATTTTTGATACAGGACAGGATCCCATTGGCCTTCTTGGCCACCTGGGCACACTGTTGGCTCATGTTGAGCTTCCTGTCAATTAGTACTCCAAGGTCCCTTTCTGCCTGACTGCTCTCCAGCCACTCTGTGCCCAGCCTGTCGCGCTGCAGGGGGTTGTTGTGGCCAAAGTGCAGGACCCGGCACTTGGCCTTATTGAATTTCATCCCATTGGAATCAGCCCATCTCTCAAGTCTATCCAGGTCCCTCTGCAGAGCCCTCCTGCCCTCCAGCAGGTCGACACTCCCTCCCAGCTTGGTGTCATCAGCAAATTTGCTGATGATGGACTCAATCCCCTCATCTAAATCATCAATAAAGATGTTAAACAGGACTGGACCCAACACAGACCCCTGGGGAACACCACTGGTGACTGGCCACCAGCTGGATGCAGCTCCATTCACCAGCACTCTCTGGGCCCGACCCTCCAGCCAGCTCTTAATTCAGGAGAGGGTACACTTGTCCAGGCCATGGGCTACCAGCTTTTCCAGGAGTATATTATGGGAGACAGTGTCAAAGGCCTTGCTGAAGTCCAGATAGACCACATCCACAGCCTTCCCCTCATCCACCAGGTGGGTCACCTGATCGTAGAAAGAGATCAGGTTGGTCAGACAGGACCTGCCCCTCCTAAACCCATGTTGTCTGGGTCTAATCCCTTGTCCACCCTGAAGGTGCTGTGTGATTGCACTCAGGATGAACTGCTCCATAACCCTGCCAGGCATGGAGGTCAGGCTGAAGATTAAAAAGATATATGAATTAGGTTAAGTACAATTAAGCATAAATTTCTTGATATGCAACCAGTTCATGATTAATAAAAATCCTGGAATAGTTGTAAATAATCAACTAACTTATAAAATGTAGTGGATAACTAATACACAGTACAAGAGGTAGAATTATCCATATGAAATTCTGTAAGCCTATTTTACTTCATTTTCATAGTAAGACAAAGATGAATTTTTTAAAAAAAAATTACTTCAAAATAGAATGTAGAAAAAGGAACATTAATTCAACAAAATGATGCAGACTATAATATTTTACCCATATTCTTTCTTCAAATCTTTTAGAGATTTCAGAAAATATTCCATTATGGATAAAGAGGACTGTAAAATTCTACTGAATTTATAGTTCATTTCAAACACCAAAATGAAGTACAGGAACTGATCCTCTCCATCAAGCATAATGCTCCTGATGACATCTTAATTTGGACCCTGAACTCTTCAAACTTGCTCTTTTAATCAGGATTCTAGCCAGATGTCTCAATAAAGAAATCATCAAATTCCCACAATTCTCAACTACTTGGACAAGAATCAGAGAAAAAAAGCTTTTTTAAAGTGCTATGCATTGAAACTGTTACATCCTTCATTTTCACAGAGCCCGGCTATAAACTTTTTATTCACTAGATCAGCTAGACGTGTCATCTTATTAAATGCATTGTCTTTTCATTTCTAACACATAATTAATTAAATGTACTGATTGTGCCTATTCCCATGAAAAACCTTCTTCTGGCTGCTGTGCAGCATCTGAAATGCCTCCTTTATATGATCCATGCCCTCATTAGAAACAGTTTTTTCCGTTGTTTTTTGTTTTGTTTTTTGTTTTTTGTTTTTTTTTTTTACTTCAACTGTTTCCACAGTTGCATAAATGGTCTTTGAAGTTGGTGGTGGGTTAGGTTGCTTCTTTCTTCGCTTGTTTTATTATTATTATTTTTGAGAGAAGGAGTAGTGGGGTTATGCATTCAGCAGCTAACTGGCAAGGCACTTACTTATGTGAAATGACATCAGTAATCCTGTATGTAATACAAAGACCTGACCTATGATATCTACTTACCCGAGCAAATACACATATATGTATATATATGTTTGCATATGTGCACACACACATTCATATATATGTTCAGCTGTGGAAACTAAGATTTTGCCTGATTTGGTAGTAAAGACACAAGGGATATTGAGATGATGAAGCAGGAAAAAAGAAATAAAGTCACTGTATTTGTACAAATGTATACAAATTTATTATGAGAAAAAAGATTATCCCAATAGTTGAGAAATGAGAATTTTCAGCCAGGTTACTGTCCTAAGGTTTGAGGTATCTGGAGAATATCAAACAGTCCAATTTGATTCTCCAGATAAGGGCAGGTTATTTATCAAATGCTGCCCATAAAAGGCAGAGGTGGAAGTCTCTAGCAGACTGGGAGATCCCTATTCCAGATCCAGATAGGGAAACCTCAGGCTGTCAGTGCTGCTGCTTGTGTCACGGTTTCTAAGGAAATCCAAACAGATAACAGTCCTTAGCAGGTAAATGGTAGCTATGGCAACCAAACTATGGATAATAAGAGTCAGTGTTGTGTTGTGGGTTTTTGTTTTTGGGTTTTTTTTTTTGGTCAGAAATGAAAATGAAAATCTAAAGATACTGTCATTTACACCTGGCAAAGAGAGCATAGAAAGCTACTAGCTCAGCATGGCATTACTTGATACCCATTTCATACAGGTGTTAACAAGTGACAGAACTTGAGGAAACAGCATAAAGCTGAGTTGGGGGATGATTAGATAGCAGGAAAATTTTTTTCACCCAGAGTGACTTTGAATGTTGCACCAGACTTTCCAGGGAAGTGGTCACAGCACCAAGCCTGTCTGAGTTCAAGAAGCATTTGGACAATAACCTCAAAGCACGGGATGTCATTCTTGGTGTGTCCTTTGCAAGACAAGAAGTTGGACTCAATGACCCTGATGGGTCCCTTCCAACAGCATATTTTGTGATTCTCTGATTCTGTAATACTTGCCATACAAGACAACGGGAGAATCAAACCCCAGACTGTGAAATTAGTATTTTTCTTTCCTTGTACTTAAGGGGAAATCTTTTCCTCAATGTAGACAGGACATTACCTACTATTTAGAGTGATGTAATTTCTCACAGAGAATGTTACCATGGAAAAGTTTGTCACATTTTTCAAAATGGTATATTCACACACTGAGCATTGTGCCTAGGTGGCATAGGACAAAAAAAAAAGAAAGTACTCTTGCAGGATAGAAATTATAAAGTACAAATTGAGACAGTATACAAGATTTTAGATTAGGGATATTTTCCAAATGTCCCTAATCTAAAATATTCTAGCATGCCTCTTGAATTTCCTGGAACTATGAATATCTTTCCATTTTGTTCTGGAGGTAGAAGATCTTTTCTTTCATTAGACAGGTTTGAAGCCATAATACCACTGACAGCTATGTCTGCATTGTTCAAGGTCAAGTTTTTAAAATGTTTTTGGGTTTGGTTTATTTTTTTTTATTTCTTTTATTTCCACCCCTCCCAGTAATAATTTTAAGATTGCAGTATGATGTCAAATATTTTATATTGCAAGCGATGGTGTCAGAAGTGAGCAGAGTGATTTTTGTAGCTGTTAAAGTTCAGCAAACATATTTTTTTAGGATGACTTTAGTTTACTTAAAAAAAAAAAAGAGAAATATTGGGAATCTGCACAGGAATAACAAAACAATCTGAAAGTTAATGCCATATTTTCTGTAGTGTTCTTATCCCTGGAATTGTTGGAAGTGCAACAAATCTGAACCAGATGTCTCTTACAAGGATTATAAAATTATTTATAACTCAGAGGCAACAAGTGCATCAGATCCTAGATTTAAAATTAACTCTGAATATTAAAAACAAATACCACCCCCCCACCCCCCCAAAAAAGTCAACCAATTCAGTAGAGAATTCCAACTATATAGCATGATTTTTTTTTATTATATGTAAACTGGAAAATTAAAAAAAGTCCTGACAGAGAGAAAGAGAGCATTCAGATGGTTTCTAGCTGGATTCAAAATGGACCCAATTCATGGTCAAGAATGTGACACCTTTGTGAAAACATATTTAAGAAAGGGCAGAAAGTGTTAGGTGAATAGAAGGCAAAGGGTGAGAAGGAACAAAGGGAACAAGCACCAAAGTTATAGCAGGAGAAGGAAGTGCTCCATGGTGCTGAAGCAGATATGCCCTGCAGCTTGTGGACCATGCTGGAAAAGATGGATATTTCCAAAGGAACTGTCACCTGGAGGAGAGAAAAAATGTAAGAGGAAAGTGGCAATGCACTGCACTGGTTTAGGAGTAGAAGAGTCTGAAATCAAGGACTGAATTTGAACCTGGGAGGGGTGAAGTGAAGGTATTGATTTAATGTCTGTCTTTCTGTTTCCCATTATCTGAACTGCTAACTACATTTTTATTTAATTGAAAATAAAATTCTTTTTCCTATTTTCTTCTATGGTCTCATTGAGGGAGGAAGTGAACAAGTTAGCTGGGTGGGTGTTCAAGGTAGCCATGACCAACCCATGAGAATTAGTTACAGAATAAATATCTACATACAATAGCCCTCACTTTCTAACTCTGTATGTCTTTGGATACAATAAGTAGTAATTACTGTACAAAGAAGATAAACATGTTTTTCCAAGCACCCTATTCAGTGGGGTGTTTCTGTTTTAAGAAATAAAAAGAAACATTAAAACAGATGGATGTATAACTGATTTATGCATATGACTGTTCTGTGTGTTAAGTCTACCTAGTATATAGCTGTTAGCTGCAAAGGAAGCCAGCATTAAAAATTGCAGTAGTTCCATCTTGAAAGCTAAGAGCTTCCTGTTCATGTCTGTATCTTCATCTAGAGAAGAATCTAAATTCATGGAAGATCTCTTGCATTTTACTTATGCTCTTTCAATATTCCATAGAAGTCATAGGATCCTGAGTTCTGAAATAGAAGTAACTCAACAAAAACTTGTGTGACTCTGTGGTTTTTTCTGTTGTTGTTTTTTTTTTTCTTCCTGAAATACTGAGATAAAAGGGGCTGAAAGTAACATACCTTCAATTCTTCCCCAGTTGTCTCATGGAAGGCTTGTGGACTTCTGTGGGAAGACAGCTTCTGGAAATATGACCTGCCAGCAACATCTGAATTTCCCACAATTAACAAGACCTAATAAACTGAAGAGCGGAACAGTGGAAAGAGATAGTTCCGTAAGTGAAAATTTGGGAAGCTATTCATAATACCAAACATTAGGGACAGAAGTCAGTTGGCCAGTCTCTTGAGTTATGTCTACACTTTTTATCTTCTCTCTGGAATGTTTCAGATAATGAACCTAATGTATATGCACTGAATTGTTTTCTTAATTCTCCAAACCTGCAGAAGAAGCCTATGGAATCTATTACATAATACAAGTAATTAAAAGTTAAAGTTTGTCACTATGAATAATTTTATTTTTTCATTCAGCATTAACCCTGCTGGTGGAAAACATACCCTATGATGCATGGTGTTTCAAACAACATTGAATTGTGAATGTCTTGCTTCTTTGCATTACACTGAAATTCATTAATCAACACGATAGATCCAGATCAGTGGATCAGAATTATTAAAAGCTAATATCTTCCTCAGGTTTTATTCAGATATCAGAAGAAATAAAATGTAACCCTTCTTTCTGGATGCCAACGTGATTAGTGATTATATTTCTGGGATGAATATTACAGATGAACAGTGTAATCTTTAGATAAAGGAGGAAAATATAGAAGATGATTAAAGAATTTAATTTACTAGGTATGTTATAATTATGTTAAAATACAGAGAATTACAACAAAATTTTTGTTTATATCATTAATAATATTTTTGCTCCAGTAAGTTCACATTAGGAAAACACTCTTTAAAAACAGACATGAAAAAGTCTTTTTAATTTTTTTTCCTTTCTGTATCTGCCTGTCTTTATGTCTGAAATCAGGATCTCTCTATACATCCTTTCTTTTCCATTGAATTATAATGTCAGTTAATTTCTTGCTAGTGACAGCATTAACTTCTATGTGTGTGTTTCATCCTATTGTTTTATACAGTTGTTCTAGTTAAAGTCAATGGTGGCCAAGGAGAAGGTTTATTCAACATTAGGAAAGAGCAAAAAAGAAGAGATTTAACAAGGTGTGCTAGTTTCAATGTAAACCGGCAGGAGAAACAAACTCAACACAAAAAGAGATTATAAATCAGAGCTACAATTTAATAACAATATTACAATAAATGCAATAGCACAAAGAGAAATTGGTTTTAATGCACAAAACCCAGAAGTATAACCCAGCACCCCGGGACAAAGACACAATGGTGTTTGTTAGCCCCTGTGCTGAGACCCACGTGGTTCCCCCAAGTCTAAAGTCCAAGTCCAAAGGAAGTGAAAAAACCTGTTAGTGCAGATGATGGTCACAGTCTGGCTGAGAGTGGTGGTCTCCTCCTGTTGAGGTTGTGATTCTCCTCCAGATCTGACAAGTGTTTTCCTGAGGTCTTCAAACCCCCAGATTATGTACTCTGGTCCAGGTGGGAGCACCCAGTACCTAGTCCAGGCCGGGGAGTTACACAATGGGTGATCTGACTCTGTGAGTCATGGGATATTTTGGAATTGTTGCTGGCCCATTAGCAGATGGCCCCTCAGGTTGGATGTGGAGGTGCTAACAACTTCCTGGAGGGGAGTTATCACAGCTCTTATCTCACAGGTGTCTTTCACACCCAGCTCACATCCTAAGGAGTCGAGTGTGCCCTGGGCAGGTGCTGCAAATGGTCCATTGTTAACAGTTCTTGGAGAAAGAATAGAAGGTGTAGAATATATAGCTTTGGTCACCCCTACACAGTGAGAAACTGGTCCTACCTGCTGAACTAGGACACAAGGTCACACTGGTCCTTATGCAGCAGCCAGAGAAGACAAAACTCAAACTCTCTCTGCCTTACATGGGAGCAGAAGCTGCTTCTACTTTTTCATAAAACATGACTCATGTGTACAATGATCCCCATTTTTTATTTTCTTCATATTGTCATGTGTCAAAAATGTTCCTGTCTGGTTTAATATGTATTAAAAAATTCTTAGCCTTACCAAATACTGTGTTTTCCAAAAACAGATATGTAAATGAACTGGATAGGTTAAAAACCACTTCCTTAGGATATATCAGGAGCTTACAATTTTATTCTCTTTGTATCTGTAACCATAAGAGAACATTTGTATTACCATAGGCCATTTTGTTAGTCGTACTATACAATCTGATTTGAAATACTGTATGACCCTTGGCTTCAAAGTGTGAAAGACCTATAGAAAGATGCTGATAACAAAGAAAAAAAGTCCAAGGTGCTTGATAATATAGGTTTGATAAAAGGTTTCCTAATAATATTGCATTATTTCAAACTACTTTTTAGTATTATTTTTATTCGGACTGGCTGAACTATACAATAAACATGTTTCAAAAATACCATGGCAAGTAGTCTAAAGGTGGTAAATGCTTTCTGGTAGTAGGATTAGCCCAAGCAAAATGGGGATTTTGAGTAATTGCCATAAATGCAGCATTGGTACCCACTTTGCAAAGTGTCATGAAGGTTGACATTGCTAAATTTGCACCTTCACTAGTATTGAGTCATATTTCATTACACAGATAAAAGTTTTGTTTTTACAGGAAGAGTATTGTGTTATAGTGAGACTCTACTCATTTGCCATCTGGCTCTCTGTTCACTGGATTAAACTTGGCTGAATATTTTTACATGTATATCCAAAGGTTAAAAAAATAAAAAAAAGAGGAAAGCTCAGTTGCTTCATTTTTACTTGGGTGCATGCATATCTAGGATAGGTCAGAAATTGAACAAATTAATATTGTATTCTATTATTATGGGAACACAGTAAATAGATGCATTTCAATGGGGGATTCTTTCTGCATTATCAAAATTCAAGATTTGACATTGCTTTTTTGAAAACAATATTAAGTGAAAGTTGTTTTCAAATTTAGATCCTGTTGCAACACAAATATAACCTTGAATTCTTCCTGTCACACTCACACTGAGTCCAAAATCACTCTAAGTATGGCCTAAATTGTTAGTCTCTTACTAAAGAAATTTTGCAGACATAGGTCCATGCAGCCATCTCAAAGCACAGGCAGTACAAATCAGGCATAGTATTTGTGCCTCACCTTAATGGTACAAAACCCTCTGAGTTTTCTTCTATTTGGAAATAGTATGCTTTGCAAGATCTAGTCCTCTCTGTCTTGATTTATCTTGACCAAGATCCTGAATTAATAGAGGCAGATGAAGCAAGAGGACATCACAGAAACGTGTCCTACAGTAAGAACTAGGAGTGCTAATAAAATGCACCAGTGCATAATTGTAATAATAAATCTATCTATGGGTTTCAGAGTGAAAAGAAGAAAAGAAACAACACTGGGCCTTCTTGGATGCAAAAAAGTTCTTCCTGTTCTTATATCAATTTGGCTGTGAAATGCGGAATATTACAGTTCTATAGCTAGTATATGGCAAGATGGACAGTGTGACTCTCTAGAAAAATATAAAATAAAATAAAATAAATTAAATAAAACCATAAACCTTTTCACAGCCATGAAAAGGTTTGAAAACAGTATTTTTTTAGTTAAAGCAATCATACCAAAAAATTTTTTTAAGGATGGCAAAACTTTCTTGCCAGGAACTACATATTAGTGGATATAATGATGATATGATAGGTAGAAAATTAAATAATTTTAAAAAATAATATATTGAAACTATTTTATAACCTTTGTGGAGATAACCTGAAGATTGTCATGTTTATCAGGTCACTGATGTTTGTATTCATTGATGAACTGCATTATCACTATGACAAATGTTATATAATTTTCTAAATAGGTAATTAAAAGAAAATCTAATCATTTTAAGGGTTCCTGTCTTTTTTATATATATTTCTGCCCTTATTTTTCTTCATTACTTCCACATACTGCTGACATCTAGTGACCAAATAATCCCATCAGCATTGATTTTTCTCTGGTACCAACAAATATATATTTGAAAATTACACATAGCTGTTTAGTTGTTTCAAGATATTTCTATTCATAGAAATATCAGTCCTTTGTATTTTGTAAGCTTATTGAAGAAAACTGTGTCTTATAGCTAGAAGGCTTGAAATGAAAACAAACTTTCTTTTCCACACTAGACAGTTAATAGAAACAAAAAGTAGCTTTGAAAAGGTTCATTTATTTGTATCACAATTTCACCTCAGTGTTTGCTGTGCAGGCTTTTATGTTGACTGTTTGGAGTTAAAGTTTTATTTATAGAAATTGCACTAATAGTGGTCATGTAAACAAATGGTGAAAAAGAGAGATAGATTATGAAGGATTAAGCCTAAAGAAAGTTTCCCTGAGCTTTGATGTAAAAGAATCAATTCCTGTTCTGATGAGCATAGATTAAAGAAAGTACTGCAAAGTCTCTGTCTAGTGTTTATGAAGGGTCAAAATTCTGCATTCATTTGCATGTGGAATCAGGCTACCACTGGCAAAATTACTTCTGAAGTCACTCATCTGAATAGAAGAGCCAAATTTGTGCCACGGTTAACTGATGGATCTAACTTAACCGTCTGCTTGAAGTGGTGCAGACTTCAAAGTACTGTGTCAGGGAGGTGGAGGATGCCACTAAGTCCTCTGAAGTTTTTTTTTTAATTTTAATATTATTCATTGCTGAAATGGCTGGTGGATTGGCACATTTTAGCAAAAAAGAGTTCAGAAACAGATCTGATAAAACGGATAGGTTAGTCATGCCATTCATTCCTAGTTGTGGTTTTAGGTAATCTAAATATTAAATAGTTAATAATTTTTAGTTGTGGTACTATCATGATTTTCTTCCATAAAAACTACTTTGAGTTTCATATTTTGAAGTGTTTGACATTTTAGTGGGGACAATATGCCTACATGTGTAAGCAGAGTATTAAAAAAAAAGGGAGACTAGACAAGAAATTTGTTTAATGTCTTATCTGTTTGATGCAATGCATTTGGGAAGACAGGCACCCTAGCCAACCAACCAAAAATCCTAGTTGCTCATTAAGGATTCCTAAATTTTGCCAATACAAAACACAGGACAGATCCTAAGGATTTTAATGTGTATTTTGTAGATTTTCATAGAGTTATTTAAGTTGAAGGAGTTTTCCTAAGATTGCTAGATTTTAGTTGGTACTTAGAAGTTATTGAACACTTTCTCACACCTTCCTGAAATACTTTTAGACACACATTACTGAGGACATGCTGTTTTGAAGAACACCTTCAAGAACTCCAAGACAATAACCTTGTAGTTAAAACATGAGTCTGCTCAGAGCCCTTGAAGGGACTCTGAGGGGCAGTTCTGAGGAGTTCTGAGGGTGTGCATCAGGGGAAAATGGTTTCATGAGGAGGTTGTAATTATAAAATATGTTAATTACTGAAAGTTATAAAAACTGTAACATCTGGCTTATGCACATGTGCACACTTTTGCTGTGCACCTTGGAATCTTCTCATAAAGGAGTTACTTTATCTATCTGTCTTCACTAATGCTGTTTTGAAAGTCTTTCACAGGATTTTAGGCATCAGTCTCGTACACCAATTCATCCTGGGGCTGATCAACTGGAGAGCAATTTTACAGAAAAGGACTTAGGCTGACCATGAACCAGTAATGTAACCTTGAGACAAGGAAGACCAATGGTTTCCTGGGCTACATCAGGAAGAGCATTACCAACAGGTCTAGGATGTTGCTTTTTCCACTCTGCTTAGCAGTGGTGAGACCACACCTGCAGTATTGTGTCCAGTTCTGGGTCTCCAATTCAAGTAAGCCTGGGGAAAGGTCAGTGAAAGACTACAAAGGTGATTAAGGGACAGGAGCATGTTTTCTGTGAGGAAAGGCTGAAAGAACTGGACCAATTAGCCTGGAGAACAGAAGGTTTGGGGGGTATCTTATCCATTTGTACAAATGGAAGAGTGTAAATAAGACAGATTCAGACTCTTTTCAGTGGTGTCCAGTGACAAGACAAGAGGCAGTAGACACAAATTGCAACACAGGTTGTTTTGTTTTAGTGTAAGATTATGAGGATAACAGTATGGGCACAGGTTCAGAAGAGTGGTTGTGAAGTCTCCATCCTTGGAGATATTCAAAGGCCATCTGGACATTGTGCTGAGCTACCTGATCTGGGTGACCCTCCTTCATCAGGAGCGTTGCACAACATGGTGTCCAGAGGTCCCTTCCAACCTCAGCCATTTTATGATTCTGTCAGTTCAGTCATTTGACTCATGTGGACCCACTTGAGTGAGTCCAGAGGACAACAAAGGAGCTGAGGCAAGTCAAAAAGACAGGCTGAGACAGCTGGGGAGAAGAGAAGGCTCTGGGATGGCCTAATTGTGGTCTTCCAACGCCTGAAAAGCTGGAGAGGGACTTTTTGCAAGTGCATGTAGAATTAGGACAAGAGGGAATGACTTTTGTATTAGGTAGTTGGCATTTTGCCTGCTGAACCCAAGACATATAATTGGTTTAAACTGAAAGAGGGTAGGTTTAGATTGGATATTAGGAAGACATTTTTTATTGTGGGAGTGGAGAGGCACTGGAACGGGTTAGCCAGAAAAGTTGTGGATGCCCCACCCCTGAGAGTGGTCAGGGCTAGGTTGAATGGGGCTTTGAGCAACCTAGTGGAAGGTCTAGCGGGAGGTGACCCAGCCCATGGCAGGGTGATTGAAACTAGATGATCTTTAACATTCTGTGCAACCCGAAAAATTCTATTTCTATCACTCTGGCAAAGATGCTTCTGTTCACTCTGATTCTAGGGCCCGAAGTTGCCTTCTGAGCATTGATAATATTGCAAGTTTTAAAATGAAGTTGAAGAAGTGTAATAAATGCCCACATTTTCATACAGTAGACTAATAGCTACTGTTTTATCAGCTTCATCTCTGGAAATCTTCATTGGAAATTCTGTAAGACTGAGGAAGCTAATTCAGAAAGAGACATCATAAATGATATGACTATAGATTACTGTTAGGTCTTTAATATCTTATAACATTGATTTAGGAGATGTATGTTCCAATCTGCTTTCTCACTGCTTTCTGTGCATTCAATGCAGTATCCATCTACACTGAATTAAAATTACAAAAAATTGTCTTGGATGTAGAAATGGGATCTTGAGCAACAAGAATTCACACTGTCACTAAACACAGAGCTCCAGAGTCACTTTCCTTTGTGCCCTATGAATCTTGCAGCAGGGCAGGTGAATAAGATTTCTAAGAAAGACAAGAATACAGAGTCCAACTCTGGTTTGTATGGTGTAAGAACTGCATTTATACCTACTGTGATTAAGAAGAAAAAAGACTCGTCTTTCTCTATTTGGATGAATGTTTTAGCTTGTAAGTTGTTGTAAAAGGAGAACATTAGTTCATAAAAATTTTGTTCTATTTAAATATCTCAACTATCTAAGTGCTGCTCAGCATTTTGAAATGAGCTACGAGAATCCTTGTTCTACTTCTTCTGTTGACAGAGGCATCATCTCAAAAACACTTTTCTTAGCTCTCAGATTCATTTATCAGATACCATTTTCTACTTATCATTTATTGCTGAGAAGCTTTCAGGTCACTATTCGGCCTTTAAATCTTTGTATTCCTTCTGTGAAATGCATAATACTTTGTATTCTTAGAATTTAGGGCCAAATGCATTAAAAACTAAGCACTGCAATGTCTCTGTCCCTTCCCCATCCATTCAATAAATCCCACGTATCCATGTCTTAATTTGAAACAGTTGCCATGCTCCTGATACCTGTGAGTCAGTTAAGTATATGTGAGGAATTGGAAAAAAAATGTTTATTGTAAAATGAATTCTTATATCAACACTAGCCCTATTTTTATGTCCATAGGTGATAAAAGAGATATTCTATCTAGCACAGTATTCATACGACAAAGGAAGGAAATTTTTTCCATGAATAATATAGCAATAAATTAAACATACATAGATTGTGTAGAGGACCAGAGCTATGCATGTTTTGTCTCAAACATCCTGAGCATTGCTTGAGGGAAGGGGTGGTTAGAAGAGAGGGTACTGCAGAGTGGAACAATGCTGTTCTGAGCGAACTTCCTGCTCCACTTTGAGACTTGTACTCAGCTCCATACCCTCCCCAAATCACTTCCCGGAGAAGCACTGGCTGTGCATGCACAAACAAAACAATGTGAAAAATCTAGTTTACATAATAGGTGTACACCAGGTGAACCATGAAAGGAAGTGGATCAGGGCCCCCTCTCTCCCTTTTTTAACTTTCTATTTTGTTCTCATCTTTTGTCTCAGTTTCTGATCATCCACGCTGCAGGAGTAATTCAGGATCTAAGGACAGGTGATATTAGTTCTCTTTCCCTTTTCTATCTTATTTTCTTCCCTTTGCTTTTCCTGGACAAAGTGTGGCTACCATATTGTACCCCATAGTTCATACTGATCTTTGCTGTGGGAGTGGGGAGATTGTGGAGAAGTGTTGTGGCTTGTTAGTCAGATCTTTCAGTATCAGTGTTGTGGCTTGTGAGATACCAGTGTGTGGAAGTGTATTGTAAGAATTTAAGGGCTTGTTAGCCAACACTTTTTCAGTTTAAACAGTGGGCTTGTTGCCAGAGTTATGGCAACTGTACAATAAAACAAGAATTCTTTGACACATGGTCTGGTGTCTTTGTTCAGCCTCATGAGAATTTATACAGAACATCACGCCCCCTTACCGGTGGATTATGACAGTTTGTCACATCCAAAATACTATCTTGACATGAACTTAAGTGGTGTAAATCACTAAGGACTTGACTCTGCAAAGTACAACAAAAAGAGGTTTAACACTAAGTATATTAATACCCCTACCTTTTTAAATCTGTGATAGTTGTTAAACTTTTGTTTAACTGAAGTTAATGCTTTATTAGAACCTACCAACTCTGATGTTACTAATGCTCATAATATTCCTGTCATTGCATTATGTTGAAAAGCATTATAAATTTTAGTGCCATTGACTGCAAATTTTAGGTTATTTTTGTTCAATAAACTGAGAAAAAGTTAAAAAAATAAGAAAAAAATAAAAAAAAAATTGAAAAAATTCCAGCAATTGCAATATTATTTGTGGTGAGTGACTCTTCTTTCATTTGATAATGACATTAGCATTGCAAGAAGCTTTGTCAGCTCTATCAATGGATTTTCACTCTTAATTACTGTTTCCAGTGATTTTTTGGGGGGTAGTGTTTGACGATAATTTTGAGCCACAGCTTCTTTTTACATTTTGATTTCTTTACTTTCCATAAGGTAATTTGTATTACATAAATTAATTCCATTAAAATGGGCTTCTTTTGTGCAATATGTGAGCATAATTCTTGTATTAGGGTTTTCATTTTATAAACACTTTTTTAATGTAACTGATTGTTTGCAGAATATTAATTTTAAGTTTTAGTTTATGCATGTTTATTTTCTTAGGAAATAACGCAAATACTTTGTGTTCATATTACATTAAAGAAATACATTAAAAAAAGAACCAATGAAAAGTCCTGCAATTGGAAAAGAAGATCCCTTTGCAACACTGGAAGGTGAGGATTCACTAAGCATCTTGGTGGGTAGTGAGCTGAACATGAACCCAGAGTGCTCTGGAACATCAGAAACCCAGCCAGTAATTCAACAGAAGTGATTGTCAAGGACTAGCAGGGATGGACTACCCCTTAAGGATTCCCAATCTGGGAACTCAGGGTTGCAAAGGAGTGGGAAAGGGCACTAGCCTCACTGATAAGGAGTCAAAGACCTTAGTCAATAAGCCAGGATCAAGATAGATATGGAGTGGTTTTTGGATAGTCAACCCAAGTTCCGTGATCAGAAAAGTAGTCTACAGTAATGAGGCAGATCCAAACTCAATCCAGGAAGCAAGTCAGTGATTTACTACTGAGGTGGAATCAAGGCAGTATGACTTAGGAACAGATCTGGCTGCTACACAACTGCAACGATGCTTAGGTGGGGACCAAGTAGGAGACCCTCGGCTGAAAAGGAACTTCCTGGGGAAGGCAGGGCAGATCTTCACTCTACCTTTCTTCACAACAGCTGCAGGCAGCTGGACTCAGTCAACTAAGATCCTAGAAAAGAGGATTGTCAGGACAATAATTGTTCTCCTCTATATTTTTTAGACTAATCTAGAATACAACATTTAGGTTCAGTCCCCCTCCAGTATAAGGCAGGCATTAATTAACTGATATTTGTTCAGTAGGGGACTACCAAGAGAGTCAGAGAGCTGGAGTTCCTGCTCTGTGAGAAGAGGCTGAGAGAGTTTGTTCAGCTCAGAGAAGAGACAGCTTTGCCAGGCAGCTAATAGAAGCCTACCAGTGCCTAGAAGGGCATCAAGACAAAAACAGTTCAAACAAGAGAGGTCCAAGGTGAGTCTAACAGAAATTTTTTTCTTCCACCATGAAGACAGTCCAGCAGATAAACAGGCTGATAGGTGAATTTGTGATGTCTTTATTCTCAGTGGTTTCCAAGACCATATGGACTTAAAGCCCTGGTCAGCCTGGAGGTACCTTACATCTGATCCAGCTTTGAGAGACTTTCTCAAGTCTCTTCCAGCCTGGACTGTCTTATAATGTGGCATTCGACTTACAGTATCTGGAATGGAAAAAGTCCTGTCAGAAGCGTACTGGTGAAGAAAATGAAGAAGCTAACTCTCATGCCTTAAAAACAGAGGGCATTTATTGTTGTTTAAATGTACAAAATGGAGTCTATTGTTCATTTCTGCTAAATCCCCTGAGCTACCTTTATGTCCCACTTTGGAATGTCTGCAGTGTCCTTGATGAAGTCTCAGAAAGTTTTCTTATTGGCCTATATCTAACCCTTTCTATTGGCTCTTAACCCTTGAATTCTATTGGTGAAAAGTCCAAAGTCCCACGGGATACCTATTGGTCATATCCTGATCCTCCTTGAACCCATAAACACCCCCTTCTGTTACTAATAAATCTCTCTCTCTTGTCCCTCATCCATGGATCCTGTGTGGTCCTGTGGGCTCCCTGGGGGCTGCGTGGTTGGGGGCAGCGGGGGGAGCACACCCCTCTAGGTAATGGGCTAAGCCCTGGACCTAGAGACCTACTCCACTGTTGCATTATAATGCTAGGGTTCTACAGTGCCTTTAATTCTTAATTATTGTAACACTTCCTTACTGTCCTAGTTCAGCAGGAGGGACCAGCTAACCCTGTGTTTTTTAAAAAAAAAAAAAAAAATTAAAAATGGCTCCCTGGGCAGCTGCTGCTAATGGCCCATTGTCCTTGGGGAATGAATAGAGGGGGTGGAATACACAGGTTTGATCACCACCACACAGGGTTAGCTGGTCCCTCCTGCTGAACTAGGACACTTACTTATTTCACCTTAAAGATTTTAGTTTTGTTAGTATTGCATTTATCAAGGGAAAAACTAGTGGAAAAAGAAATTTATTTCAGAATTGAAAAAGAGGCAATGATGTCTAATAAATATCTAAGGTTTATTTCAGAATTGAAAAAGAGGCAACGATGTCTAATAAATATCTAAGGTAAGCCTTTAGAAGTTAGTTAAAATTTACTTATCCTGGTCACTGGTAAGTAAAAGGGCAACTTAAACAAAATGCAATTATACCATGTAAAATTGTCAGGATTTTAAGTACTTTGTTACTCAAACAAATAGGTTCAATGGATACATGTCAGGAATATGTTGTCCACATTAAAAAAAAAATAGAGAAAAGAAATCCTCAATACTTCAGTGAAGAAAAAGAACTGCAAGTCAATCAAAAAGTCTTCAAATTTAACTATTAGGAAGTACAGAATGACACAGTAGGGTCCTTGGAGGTGGGGAGAGTGAGAAAGAATTGAGGTTCATTTTACCATCCTGATACTACCTTCAAAATCAATGCTTTCATTTGTAAAGTGTGAATAAATGTTAGCACTTAATTTATCATAAACTACTCATACTGGATTCTTTTTTTATTAGTGTTCTTGTTTGGGTAATTGTCTGAAGACAATTTCCTGATCATTCCCTCTCTGTACATTTAGTTGCACATTGCAGAGCAGTTTTAAACCTTACTAATTCTACTTCTTTTGGACAAAACTAAATTAAGTACCTGTATTTAATTGCTAATGGGTGCTCAAACCACATCTCCAGATTTGAACCTGTCCAGAGTTGAACCCTCTGAAATGCATATAGCATGGACATAGATCTCAGTACCAACTTTCACTCTATCAATATCTTCTAATTTTCTACTTGGTCTGTGCTATTTAATGACATGAACGTAGCAGTTACTGTCAGGAATTAAAATATCTCTTATAAAAAAATCAAACAACAACAACAACACCCCCCCCCCAAAAAAAAAAAAACAAAAACACCTTATTAGTGTGAAATCTTGTACCTACCTTTTGAATCAGCAGTATTTTAGAAGGCAAGGTAAAGTACACTATCTGTGGCCTGGGGTTTTGGATTTTGGTGTTTTGTGTTTGTTTTTTTTTTCTAAAACTTGGTGGGGCTTTTTAACTTTATTTGAATTCAAATCAAAATGAAACCTGGCTCTATATCTTTGTTTTCTAGATGGTAAAGGTGTAGCTTTATCCTCTAAAAGGATCTATCTGTGTTTCCATCAATTCAGAAAAATAAAAACTCAGCAGAAAGATAGGTCTTGGATATTAAGGATTCATAGTTGTAACATTTCTGAGGTAACAACAAATGAATAGTTGCCTTTGACAGTTTTTTTATGCTCAGCATGGCTGAATTAAACTTAACTGCAAAGGGAACTCAATTTTCTTTATCATCAATTTGACATTGTTTAACAGATGTTTTCTGGAAACTAAAGTAATCTTTTTAATTTTTCTCAGTGTAATGTGCAGCAAATATCCTTGGTTAATGGTCTGAATATTAAATTTAATTCCTTTTCAATAGCATTTTCTATTATTGCAGAAAGTTTGAATCCTAATAACAAGGCTATAAAGAACCCTGATTTCACTCTGGTATTAAAGCCTACAGCTGTTTTACAGCAGACACATGCTAAAACAGCTTAATCCTTAATATGAAACAGTCCGTGATAGCCTGATGCTGATAGAGAGTATAACAGATGATGGAATCTTTAGTCATGAGTATTTATCCAGTGATATTTTTTGTCTTTATGTTTTTCGTTCTTACACCTTCTACTTTCTCTGCTATTTACATTAACCTCTCCATTTCTGAACCAGGTTTTCAGACTTGTTTCTCTTCGACTCCCAGCGTAAGTGTACCTTATTTTAGATTACTTCTGTGAATAAAACTTGAATGTCCTCCCTTTCACTTTCACTCCCTTTTCCTCCTATTTCAATGTATCTTATATATGTGCTTATATTATAATTCATTATTTGTTTTAAGTCATACCTGCAAAAGACTAGGCACTGTACCAATGAGACAGTAATTCCTATTAAGAGAACTTCTAAAAGCTGAAGAAGTTTACAGTCCAGACTCTATAATGTATAATACACAGGTTCAGTCTTTGCCTGCTTGACATACTATTCTCCTCTACCTTTGGAGTATATCAATCTTTCTCCACTGCATAACTCTTGCTACTGCTGAGAATTTCTTGTAAGCATGTCAAGACCACCTGCAAGACCTCAGTCTGAATATAAAATACATGGGAAATATGAGTTAAGAAGACACATAACACTAGCTGGAAGCCTAGACAGATACTATTGGTGACTGTATTTTGAAACTACATCAGAGTTGAATTAATGAACAAATTGGTTCAACTCAAATTAATTAGAGTTTGAAAAAATACAGTGGTCTTGGTAAGTCAGAAGTGTAATGCCAACTTTAATAAAATATAGATGAAGAAAAAGTCATAAAATCTTCAGAAAGTGCACTGGAAACAGAACTAAATCCTAAACTAAAAAAAAATCAGCACTTGCTTATGTGTTTTACTGGAGAGAAACCTCTGCCTATAGCCCTTGAACAGATCAGAAACACAGATTTTTTTAGAGATTTGTATTATTATTTTTAATCTATTGTCTAAACCTATTTATGGAACTTGTAGAATGGAAGTGAATATTAACAGAGCTCAATTACTAAGGAAGATCTGTCTGAACACAATAAAATTAACAGAAAAATAGGGTTTCAACATGGGCAGAGGCTATTACACATGCACAGAAGACAGAAGACTTAGAGCAGAGACATATTCAAAATGAGCACAGAAGCGCAGTAAATGTGTAATGTCAAATAAAGTAGAAATTAATTATATTTATATTGTTATATATTATAGAAAAAGTCAGCTTATGTTGGCATTATAAGATAGTAACAAGTTTATTAGTACATATAAAATAATAGTAAGGTATGTCAAAGTATATTGCAAAATACTATTTTCCAGTGTTGCTGATTTGTCACATTATTTGACTTCTCTAAGTATTTGGAGATAGACTCTTTGCGATCCTATAGCTATGCTGCATATAGGTTCTTCAGGGTACAAATCTATCTCCCATGAAAAGGCAAAGACATGCCACCTGTTATCGCAACCATATTACTTTAAAATTTCCAAGTGTTCCTGTGTTGCTGGACAAGAGTGAGGTAGGATCCTATAGTCAAGCATAGTAAGGTAGTGTTAAAACACAGCATAGAAGACAAGCACCTCCTTCAGGAAGATATCAGAGGGAGGGATGAAAGACCCCAACTAAGTTTTATTCCTGGGTAAGATGGTTTGTTTTAAAAATTTTACATTAACTTTGCTCTATTTCGTAGTAAAATATCCAAGTGTGCTTTGGAATTACATATTCCTTGTGTGAAGACACATTCCACCACATTATAAAGTTGTTTTCTTCATAAATATTTAAAGCTTCTATACAAAATGAAATAACACTGAGAGAAGTCAATGAGAATCCTCTCAGACCATTTCACTTCTTCAAACACTTATTCTGGCTCATCGGTGAACCTTCTCTTACCAAGTCTGAATTGTACATTTATAGTTTCTTAGAAAATACCATCAGTACTGGTGAAGTTTCTGCAAGACACTGATATTCACTTGACTAGAGAATTCAAGCAAAATTCAAGACTTGATTCCATAACCCAAAGATGAATCCTGAAAATCAGATATTACAAAGTCATTCTTCACTTGTTACAATTTACATTTAGTATAAAATAAAACTTACATATTAGTTAATAAAAATAATTTATTATCTAATTATTTATAAAACAGTGTATTTATTTAACAACCCAAATTTTACCATAACCTCCCCTACCATGAGTGTTTAGTATAAAAGTGGAGTTGTCCCAGGAGACATATCTTTCTTACAATACCTTTCATGCTGCATGCAGACTGCTTATGGTGATGGTCCCACAAGCAGTCACCCTTCCAAAGCAACAAGGTTTCTAGCTGGCTTTTGCTGAAAGCATGTAGGAACAACCCAGGCTGGCCCATAGCAGCAACCCCTTCTGCAGTTATAGTCTCAAAACAAAGGACTTGTGCTTCTGCATTGAGGTGGCTCTTTGTTCCTCCTATAACTATAACCTTACAATAAAGAACAATTTGTATTGACTTTTTTGACAAAATCATTCCCATCTGTTGCATTCGACATTTATCTTCTGTTCTCCAGAACCTCAAAGGAATTCAGTACCATCATCATCATCACAAAAACAACAACGATAATAAAAAAATAATAATATAAATAGTACTTTACTATGACATTCTATTTTCTTAATCCTGAGGCCATTCATATTTCTTTTGCAACACAATATATTTATTGGACAATATCAAATGCTGCCACAAAGGAGGCAAGTTTTCTTCACTGAACATTGCCAAGTTGCCACATCATGTGCCCAGAGCCAGAAGCAGCAGGGGCTCCCTAGGCTGGCAGCAAGGCAAGGCATGGCAGCCAGGAGCAGGGCAGCAAGGGCACATCCCATGGAATGGGGATTGGTCAAGGCCAGGTTGGAACGTGGACCCAGATGTGGGCCCAGCTCAGTAGGCCCTGCTGCAGCAGCCTTGGGCAGGGGCTGATGGACCCCAGGGGCTGACATGGGGGGTGAGGGCACAGGGCTATGCTCTGGGCCCAAAAGAATATTTTATATTTGTCTTCAAAAAGGTGGTATGTGGAAAGAATCCAATCACATAATCACAAAATAGTGTAATTCAGGTGCACAGGGGAGCATTAGAAAGTTAGCAGTCAAGTATAATTTTACTGTATTCTAAATTTTGATTGCATTGACTCTGTGACACTTTTAATATACTTTCTCCCCAAAATTCATAGAAATTACAATTAGTTTCTCCAAATTACTCAAATATCAATAAAACTATATCACCACCAATATGTAATAATTAGAATTATTATAACAAAAAAACATTCTGAGAATTATAGTGTTACATACAAAGAATGGCTTCCTGTTTAGGAAACTTACAGATGTACTGAGACTGATTAGACAGTGGAGAAGTATTTATAATGTCTTTTTCCTAAGACTGAAGGTATTAACACAATGACAGTACCATCATACTTTAGTCTGCAGTTACAAAGTGCAAATTGAATGGATGAACTTCTATATTTGTTTTGTAAAGCATTAAAAGTAACAGTTAATTCCTCCAGACTTTTGCAAAACCCTGCAACTGGTGTGTCATTGAACAGCTGTGTTATTTTGATCCCCTGTGCATCTTTACCCGTGCACAACCCTAAGTATAAAAGAACTGAAGCCCTTGTAATAAAGACATCAGGTGGATTTTTGGACCCTCGTATCTCTTTAATGTAGAACTCCTTCAATGAGCTCCTGAGAAGAGCCTGGGGTCTCACATTTTTGGTGTAGTCCGCAGGATACCTTCAAGGAGTGACGGGGTTCTTTTGTTTGGGGCTAGCTGCTTGTAGCAGAAATTATGTCTGTTGGAGCCAGCTTCTCCAAGCAGTCATAAGGATTGCTCTCCATTGATGGATTTGTTTCTAACCCTAAACAGAGAGAAATGGGCTGAGGAAAGTTGGCATAGTTCTGCATTGGTCACTGAGAAAATAAGGGATTTGGTAAAAGAAAGGCAAAATCAAAAAAAGAGTAAAGGAAAAAACCCTGTGCCTTCCTTGCTGGGAGGGTTGTTAATCGCTACACAAAAGCAGAGATATATTACTAAGCAACTAGATAAGCAGGTGATTGATTCATTGTGTGAGTTAGCTCAGTGAAAGCTGCAGGAGGTGTTCAATGCTGAAAACTGGAAAAACTGGTGGAACAATGTTTTGAAAAGAGAAAGAAAATTAAGATTGAAAATTTCTCTTTTTGAAGAGGACGTGTAGCTTACCAGCTTTTCACAGAAGTTCATGTGAGCCTCGATTTCCCACGGCAGGCAGACTCCCTTAACTATGATATCACTTGCCTTTACCCTGGGGAGGAGGAATTTGACAAGGTAAAGTCAAACCTCTTCCCTCACACTGAACTCCACCTGCTTGTAAAAAGCCCTTGGGTGGGTGAGGAGGTGGAGCCATTGGAAACAACTAAACCACAAGAGAAATACAGCAGACATTCCAAAGAAATTGAAACAGAATATGTTTGAAGTATTTCAGTGATGGGGGAATATAGAAAGGCTTCAGCTTCCATTTTTTTTTTTTTGTTTTCTGCTAAAGTGAAGCATCAGTCAGCCTCCTGGAAGGCAGAGTTGAAGGAAAAACCTTCTTGGTTTAAAGATTGGGACCAGGGAGGCAAGTGCTCAAGAAATCTCTGATGGAGGGAAGGAATAAAGAAGATCTCTAAAAAATTGATGACATTGAGTTCTTTCCCACTCAATAGTAGGAGATTGGACCTCTTGAGGGGAAATGGGTGGAAATTTAGTTCCCCTGTGTTTTCAGTAAAGGAAAAGGGAATGACTGTCCAAACTCATTCACCTGTATAGTTTTGTCAAACCAAACAGGAGGTGGTGCTGGATTGTAGACTATCACCTCAATGGGAATACTGGTCATGTGATTACTCCTGTAAAATAGGTAGTCTGGGAGAAATACTCTTATTGTTAATAACTTTGACTGTTCAAACTCTTCATCAGCTAGGAGATTGGGTGCATGTCTGGGTGGTAAATAATGAGCTGCTTGAATAGAAGTAGAAAGGATCGTTTCCAACTCTTGTAATTACCCACAACACTGTGAAAACTCCTAGATTGCTACGGCCAGCACTGGACGCAGAGGAACCGTACTGGACAGCACAGTGAACTATAAATCCTCAGCAGACAACACAGCAACAGAATCAGAAACTAAAATGAAAAATATTAAATGACTTTTTATGTTTGCAGAATACAGTTTCTAGTATTAAAATATGGTGATTTACCCTGGATTGTTCAACCATCCTAGCAGGACCTTGCAATTAATAATCATAATAGCAACTATGGCTTAAAATATATTTGATGGGATATCAACATGGATTCCAAATTTAAGTGTGATCATAAGAAAACTGATTGGCATAATCATCATGTACTTATGGCCAAACTTCAGGAATGAAGATTTTGGGCAGGGGTCTCCCCATGTGGGTGTGCTTTTCCAGCTTGCGCAGTGGATTTTTCAGGTGAGGCACAGCATGCACAGAACTGGCCCCACCGTTTAAGTCCTAAAGTCCATTTGCCATGGCCGAGCGAGCTTGGACAGTGACAGTAAAGTCCTCGTGACTGTCTACAGCATCTGGTACTAACCAGGGCTGACTCTGCTGAGCATCCGAGATCTGACAGGATGGGATGGCAGGGAGGCATTGAACTGCCAGGCGACGGTCCCTACTGAGACTCGAACTCAGGTCCTTGAAATTGGGAGTCTGGAGTGCTTTCCATTACACCACGGGACTGTCCCTTCACTTTGGAATACCCTCAAGCAATCCTCCCAGGAGGGAGAGAGGGCCCTCACCTGCCTGGCCTTTTTACCATGTACCCACTCAGCCTGAATCCAATGTAATCCATTTTCTCATTCTGTTTCAGCTATGCCACTACTGAATACAGGTTTGCTGCTTGTCACCTGGCCCTCAAATTACTCTCCCTGACATGGGAGGGGACCCTCTAACATCATGAGCAGGACTCTGAGGAACAGCATGTCTTCATTACCTTATCTAACATCAACAGCTTTAACAGATCGTAGAGTAGGTTTGGTTTGTTTGTTGTTGTTTTTTTTAATAAAATAAAAAAAACAATCATCATAGCTTTTACATTAATGGTTGATTTATGGGTTTTATTCCAAATTTGCAAAATGTGATGTGATAGAATGTGTAGATCTGACAAAAAATATCCTGTCTAAAACTGAAAAGGGTCTCAAAAGGATGGCCGACTATTTCTGTAAAATGGATTTCTTTTTTGAAACTGAAGGGTTTTTTACACAATATTAAAAATGTTGAGTAGTATTGTTAAGGTCCTAGACAATTTAAAATAAGTATTATTGGTAGTGATTATTGTATTTTAGTGTCCTTTAAGTTTCTTTTCATAGATTGTTACTGTTAGTTTGATTGTTAGATCACTACCAGATGGATAGTTTTCTCTTTATAAAACAGGTCCAAGTGGGACAAAGTTTTTCTCTTCTATAGATATGCCATGAAAAGATGAAGTAGCAACAGAACTGAAAACTCACACTGTTCTTCTCCACATTGATTGTTTGCACATATTTTGTCTTGATAGTTTTGAATAGTTATATTTGATTATGTTTTATCTCTGTAGTTTTTCTGTATGTATAAAAGTATTTTGCAAGAAATGTTTTGCAATGTTTATGTTTTGTCTCTGGTTGCCGCAGCAGGTGCAAAAGATTTCTCCCTGAATTTATCTTGAGAGCTTACACAGGATTTCATACAATTATGAAATCCAATCTATATTCCTCTTTCTACTTCCTCAGAGCAAAGTATAACATGACAATACTGAAAGAAATACGTGTAGTAATAGCAAGCAGTGTATGAAGCATGGTTGTACAAAATAAAGTGATGTTAAACTTTTGGTTACCCCTGCAGGGGGGGAGGGAGAAAAAAGGATGTCAGAGGAGATGAGGTAGCAGCTGGAAAGCTTTCTCCAGCTGTAGGCAAAGACATAAGTGGTCAATAGAGGAACAGAAGAATGAATTTTGAGGTTTGGAAGTCAATGAAAGGTTTGATAAGTTTGGAAGGTATTTCTTCTGAATTCAGGACCTGACTGGAATGATACACTGAGTATGGTTGAAGACCTCAAGTTTTTGTTATACTTTATTTCCCCTGAGGCAACCAGAGTATTACATAGCAAAATTTTTACTGAATGTCACTCTCCCATGATGCACCCTTACTCTGTCATTCTTATCCCTAGCATTGTAATAAGGTAATTGACTGTGTTATGGGTCCTGGGATCCCCCTGAAACCTGGTTGGTGGGAAGAATAAGGGTGGTAATCTGGGGCATGCATATTTGTTTGGGTTATACTGACACCTTCCCTTGAAAGATTACCATCTCCACAATGTAAAGTGTCCTAATTGTTGAAAATTGGCTTATCTTTAAAGTCTGTATTTTTTGGCAAGGTATGCAACTGTGTTACAATAGCAAATGAGCAAGAGGATCTTAAATTGGACTCACTATACCATTTTGGAGCTTGACTTACCAGTCCAGCTAGTATCAAAGATGGTTTTATAGAATTGTCTAACGCTTGATATGTTATTAAAGGAACAAGGAATAGGTGAAATGATGAAACTCACCAAATGAGAATGCTGTAGTGAGAAGCATGAGCGAAAATAAAGGAAATCACCAACCAGCCTGTTGGAGTACTCCAACAGAATTTTTACTGAACAGTCTGATTTCATGAACTCTTCCCCTCAGTCCTGTTTTACATCTTGCCTGCAATTTTTGAGACTCACAGGGTGGGAACAATGACTTGCATAGAGTGGAGTTTCTAAAATGACTGAGCTCCTGATTTTGATTATTGAAATAGGCATTGTCCGCTATATGATTTCTCATATACTTTTGTCTTTCTCCTCTCCTTTTCCTCCCTTTGTCTGCTAGGTTAGGATTCCACTAATGCCATTTGTGGGGTGATGAGCTGATAAGGCCTGATGGGTTGAGGGAAACGTCTCATGCCCCTCTGGGGGTGTGCTCCCTGCAGAAGCAAACTTATAAGATTAACAAAAGATGGAGTGTTAAGACATAGCCTGGCTTTCTTTTGGGATATCTTCAAGGGCCCACCTCACCTCAGGGCATCTGCATCACCCAACACCACCCCCCCAGCAGACTGACTATTAGTCACACAAACACCTGGAGAAGAAAAAAAGATATAAAAGAAGTGCAGTTTAACTGCAACTTGGGGAGAAAAACTTTCCACCTCTGAGAGGGCAACCTGAGAGCTACCCCCTCTCCCCCATTCCATCAATATTGCAGGGGTAAGCAACAAAATTCTTACTTTTTCTTATACCTTATTAGTTGTAATTTGCTATAGCTCACTGGGTGTATGCATGTTAATGAGAAGCGGCTATATTTTCCTGTTGCTTTTCTTTTGGGTTATTGAGTGTGTTTACTGGTGGTGTTGAACTGTTGTGTTTCTGTTTAGTAATCTTCTGTTAGTTAAGTTTGCTATGGGAGTGATATACTGCTGGGGTGGCCCTTGAAATGTGTTGTGCCGATGTCTTTGGGGGGGGGTGTTTTGTACAATCCTGCAGCTAAATGTTATCACCGACTAAGTAACCCTATATAGTTATTGTCACATATTTGTATTAATAAATGTTATTTTGGGAGCTATCGTTAGAAAGGTTCTTTTCTCTTCTTGCTATTAAATGTGGTCCTCATAGGGGAGTCAATTACTCTGAGGACGCTTATTGCTAATAATTTTCTCCCTGGCTGAAGTATGGCATCATATCAGAGGTCAGAACCCCTTCCAACCTGTGTGCTGTCAGTTAAAAGACAGACAGTGTTGGGGTACATAAGGATTTGATTGTCTGGAAGCGCTTACAGCTAATAACTTTTAATTAATACAGTTAAGACTAGAAATCTTTGTATTTCTGTCTCCCTCCTCCCTTTCACGTGACACCACTATAGAGGAAGAAGGTCCAAATAGGTCTAGTTCCAGTGGTTGTTTTCAGTGTGAGAGTCTGGAAGAACATTATTCCTGTGTGTGAGGGAAGGGGCAGATTGTGTTCTGCCAAGGTGGAATGATGCCCTGCCTCCCATAACCCCAGCTCCTCTAGAACCTCTAATGCACTCCCAGTCACTGGAAGCACTGCCCTACACCACATTCCCTGGAGCCCCCAACCCAGTCCTAGAATCGTTGGCAAAAATCCCACCTGAGGGGTGATGGCCCCAGAAGTGCAGAATAAAGAAAGCCAGCACCACATGTCTTCCACATTGTTGTGGCCACACCATTCTTGGATTTCTGGTGGTTGGTTCTACTCTGGGTCTAAGGCAGTAGCTATAACTCTCTCTCTCTCTCTCTCTGTTTCTCTCTCTTTACTTTTCTTCTAAATCCCTTTTCTTGATATTTGGGGAACTTAAAGCTGGATGGGTTGGAATTTGCAAGTTGATTGACTGTTTGTTTTTGCCAAGTTCCCTGTTTTTCCAAGGTTTACCAGTAGAACTGTGTTATTTTGACCCCTGGAGAAACATTGTAGCATTTTTCTATGTGAGGCCTCAATGTATAAAAGAACCAAAAGCCCTTTTAATAAATCTATCAGGCATATTTCTGGGGCCTTGTGTCATTTTCCATGTAAAATCCCTTCAATGAGCTTGTGAGAAGAACCTGGGGTCTTAAAAAACCTGCAAAGTTTCTTTAATAGAATGTCTTTAACATTATTCTCACATTTTTAAAAGAATATTTACATATACATAACAAGGAGGATGTACACAGCTAATGGTACACACCAAAATTAGGCTAGCACGCACAAAGTCTCAGCAATCCTGTGGATATTTCACTATTCCCTGACACGTCTCTTGTAGGACCAACAGACTGTCTTATGCTCGCACCTGCTTTCCTTATCAGGTGCTTCGACTTACAATCATAGTCATAGCAATGGAGGTGGTACACTCCAGGATCGCTAGATCAGCTCCTTCTCTAGAAGAACTGAATGTTTTTAGGAAACTAAGCCTAGTTGAATGCTATTATCTCTCATTTATGAGTTATGATAAAGGTATGAAATATTTGTATCATTTGCATAAATCAGTTATTTATAAACCTATTTGAGTGATGCACTTACTCTGTTGCAACAACTCCTTTTGTTTTTTCCCTTTTGGGATCAATGTCATGTCACCATGATGACTATTGACAATGCATCTAGAACTACTGAGAATCTTCTAGGCATGCTAAGCAGTAAAGATGTTCTTTTCTGAAGTACCTACAATCTCTCAACCTTTCACTGCTATTATCAGTAAAAAATGTTAAAAGACAATGTAACTAATGTCCAATCAGGATACTCTGATTTTTTCTCACTGCTCTGTCCTCTTAAGGTTAACAAATGGATCTGCAATCAACTATATTGGCATTACTGTACCTATGCATTTATATATATGGGAAATTTCCAGTTTTCCTTGTACCTCAATAGGAGTTATGTCCCCTAGCTCTCTTTTTAGTATCTGACAGTTTTGCAGTTTAGTCTTGCAAAAATTCTTGATGATACTGTTTTTTAACAGTACTTGTAATTTGGAAGTTGTATCTATTTGTATACTTTCTTAATATGTAGTCTTGTAGAAGTTAAATATATCAGCATAAAATTAAAAAAACAACATCTGAAGCTTCAACAAGAGTAAACTGACTACCAATAAATGTTGAAAAAGCAGTTGACTGTATCAAGATATATCAAGCACAAACAGTTTAAAGGAAAAAAAAAAACTACAGAAAAATATATCCATCACAATCCATAGGGGAAAAAAATCAAACTTCTATATAACTCACTAACTTGTTAGGATGACTAGTGTGAAACACAATTTCTATTCTGCCATTCCAGAAATGAGTCTCAAAAGAATCTAATGTATAACTTTTCTGTTTTACAGCTAATACTAGCACAAAACTCCCACCAAAACCAAACAAGTAAATGAATCAATAAAAATATAAATAAACTACAACAACAAACCTCAGTAAACCAACAAACAAACCCACTTGAAACTGGTGTAATTTCTATTGCTGTGCATTGTAGCATGAACATGTATGGCAGAAAAGTGAGTGCATGTACAGGTATACATAGAAATGCATTCATGAATTTAATTCTTTCTCAAATTCATTCCACACTTCAAATGGTAACACTTAAAATTTTTCTTTCACCTATTTTTCATGTCTCAAGTCCATATAATGAAATAAGCTCAAGATTCTTTTTCTTTTTTTTTAAAGTAATATTATTTTAGTGCTTTGACTGTCCTCATAATTTAGAAATCTTTTTATTCTATTATAGAATTTTTGAATCTCTTTTGGGCAGCAAGGTATTTTGACATAGTATGTAATTTTTTTGTTTGTTTACTGCAATTCCTTATCTTCCACAGAGGAAATTGCTTTAGTTTTTCCTTTTATCATTCAATTAAATGACTATTTTTCTATGGAGATAGCTAATTCTGCTTTTAACTTGTCTTTATTTTTCTGGCTATGGCACATTTTTTGGCTGAGATTTTATTAAGATGTCTTAAACCATCAGCACAAATACATTAAATTTGAAAATGAAAATGAAGCATAGGAGCACTTAAAAATAACATGAGTAGTCTATCCAGATATATTATATCCAGGTATAATATATAATGTATTATATGTCCTGAAGGAAGTATATTCTAGTGCTATATTTACTTATAGGAATTTTATTTTCCTAATTGTCTGATAACCATGATGGGGTTCCTTCAGTAGAATTTCTTGGAAGAAAACAGCTGCTTGTAATTGGCTTCAAACTCCCCTTCACTTGCTTCTAAAGCCAAAATCATTAGTTCACCTAACACAGAATATCACAGAAATAATTTATACTTATGTCATTACTTTAATCTCAGGTCATAAATATTGCTTATCATTAGCACTGTAAATATAAAAATACTCAGTCTCTTTGGACAAATGTGCAAAATAATGGAGGAAATGGGAGGATAATATAGTCCCTTTTTTCATCTCAGATGTCTGTAATAGTATTTGAATTTGAATTTTTTCCTGAGAAGGCTAAATTAAGCCAATGAGTTTGCTGGGGAAAAAGATATAAATGGTAAAGACAAGCAATAGGACTCAATGAAACGACAGTAGTAAAACTGCTGACTGGAGCCAGCAGAAATACTCTCATGTTTCTCATGTATTCTCTCAGTTTATCAAAATTCACCCTTCTCAGGTCTGAAGAGTAAAATAAACTAATGGATGATTCTGGATTTACAGAGGAAGTGATAGACTGAATAAGTAGCTGTGGATGGCTCTCTGCCAGGGAAGACAGAACCATCAGATGAATTAAACAAAACAAAACTACTGATGCTCAAGACAGGGGTGTAGTGATGGAAAGGTTACTTTAATACTTGAGACATGGGTGGAGTGATGATGGTGCAAACGATATATACTGATTGTTGTACTGGTGTTATTTTTCAAACTAATGGTCTGTTGCCCTTTTCTGTGATATTTCCCATCAAGAGATGAAAACATATGGTATGAATGGAAAGGTGGTGAAAAGACCTGAAGCTGAGTTTGTTAGTCTGTGCAACAGTGAGGATTATATACTATGTTCACCTCTGTTTCTGTTGATTGTGATGGGGTTGGAGGAGAGGAAGAAATTGATAGGTAGAAAAAACAAAATCTGCATCACACTGTGATAGTTTTATTCCCCATAGAGGTCAAAACTCAGGCATCTCGAACTTTTATCTACATGATGACCTATGATCATGAGCACTCTTAATTTCCTTGTTGAAATTAATATTGTCTGAAAAACCAGCCTAAATGAGAGAAGGAAATGACATCCACAGCACTGATCTTCTCCATATTCAACAGCTACTGGAGTAGTTTCAAGGATGTTTAAGTGGCCAAAAGATTACACTGTAACTGGCCCTGACAAGGGTCACCTAACACCTTTCTGGGCACTGAGTTCACAGTTTTAAAGGACAGGACTTTTTGAGAAAAAAAAATAAAGGTGAAACTAGGGAAGTCCTGATGGCATTTTATGTCTTGATCCACAGAAAAGGTCACATACCTTTTGTTGTTCTGTTAGCATTGTTTTTTAGAACTATTAAAAGATAGGGATAAATTAGAGTAATGATGAAAGACATGGCCTAGGACAGCTGGGAACTAAACCCCAGGAGAGGTAATATGTCATAGCCCTTTGTGATGCAGAGAGCATCTTTTTCTCAGCCCTTTCATGTTTATATCAGTTCAGGAAAGGAAGGTTAATAAATTACAGGACTGGAACTTTTAAAGAAACATAGTGGAACTTAATGTGATAAGATGCTCTCCACCTTACCAAGCTATTGGAAATCTATTGTCTCTTTTCAGTAGGGAAATCCTTGAATATTTGTTCACATCAAAATGTTGCCACAGGACCTCAAAAATGTGTAACGCCAAATGTTCCTGGAGAATTTTCATTTGGGTTAGCTCCTCTAGTTAGAGTTTCAAGTGTCTTCCAAGAGCAAATCAAATGAAAAAAGCCCAACACAAACAGTAAATACTCTCCTAGATCTCTGTAATAGAGACCTTTGAGACCTTTAGAACAGTATAGATACAGCCTCAGTTCTAAGTGTTTTGTTTATGCATCCTGTTTCAGTTTGAGCAGCAAAGCATATTGCACATATCTACACTACTCAGGGAAGATTTTTGGAAAAGCTAGGAGCAAGTTTCTTCATGTAACCATGACTTCAATATTGTAATATTTGTCCATGGTTTCTAAAGAATTAACATAGTATGTGTCCTAATGTGAAATGCTAAGAATGTGTCTGCTTCTTCATTTAAAAATATTTTGAAGTGATGAGATTTCTCTTAAAAGATCATTTGTCCTTGTACTTGAAGAAAGGTTTAAAGTTTGTTGGGTTTTGGTTTGGTTTGCGTTTGCTGTTTTTGATTTGGTTTTTTTTTTCCCCTTTTGAAAGTACATCCTATGTCATTAATTAGAACTTTATAAAACCTGCAATAAATAGAGTTGCACTCCAGGTCCGTATCATGTAAATGTGCATTTTATAAAGGGCTTTTTTTTGTTTTTGTTTGTGCTTGTTTATTTTGTTTTGTTAAGAATGTGAATGGGATAAAAAAGTGCAATGAGAAAAGATAAATAAATATGCAAAATCCCAGTTTTCACCACATGTTCAACCAGAAGCAAACAAGAGACAATTAAATAAAACACAATTCATTTAATGATTTTTCATGTTCCTCTGACTGGGTAAGAACTTGTGCATCTTATGTGATATGTAAATAACTACTTTACTGATTGTGTGTTCGCAAAGTGGTTTCTATATGCATTCTCAGAAGCTGAGATTAATAAGGGAAAAGGAAAAAGAAAAAGCATTTATCTTAATGCTGCATTTTAATTCTGGATAAATTAGTTTCCATCCTGACAGATGCCTACACATAATTTGGAAAACGGAAATTAGTGAAGAGCAGAATTATTTGGTGGGAGGGGACAGTGGTTTGTTGTAGGAGATTTTACTGCAGGTGGAAGAATGTTGAAACATAGATTGAAGTTCTCAGTTTCCACAGAGCTTCATCCCTATCAAGTAAGTATATCATTATAATACTATGGAATCTGCCATCTTCTACATAACCCTCTGAAAGGTGATTTGAAATGGACTTTAGATTACAAGGTTTTTTAGTATCAAGGGATTTTGCAAAAGAAATGACTGTTGCTGGATTCTACTTACAAGCAGTCAGAAAGTATAAGAAATTGTATCACTCAGTGTTCTATCCTGCTGAGAATAAAGTGGCTTCTGGAGATTCTACCCACAATCTTTGAGATCAAGGTAGTATAAAACTTATATTCATATCCCTGTCAGTTTTTAATCTTCTGAGCCTCAACATCACAGTTTCAGACTTGAGGAAAGTAATGGGGAAAAAGACTAGTAACAACCTATACACACTTCATCATTTGGTTAATATAAAAAATAAAAATTTTGTATTTGCGATTTGGTTCAAGACAAGACAAAGTAAAAGCTACTTGTTTATGTCTCTTTTGGTTTGTGGCAAAGAAAATGAAAAAAAAGTCCCATTGATGCAATTCTTACAAATATACTTCATTAGTTATTAAACTGTGCTCATGGCTCTAAATTTCTTTACACTTTTCAAATATGGGTCTAAAAGCTCATATTACTCAACAATTAAAATGATAAGGGCCCTACATCGTTTCTGGTTCTCAACAGCATATTGATACAATGTTCCTCGCACCACTTGAGGCAGAAGCATTGCTAACTTGGAAAAAGTATCCTACAAAGAGTGAAACACTTTTCTCAGTTAAGGAAGATACCACTACTTTCACTCTTTGCCACTGCTGTGGTCCTTGTAAAAGCCTGCCTCTGATAATACAATCTTTCATCCAGATAATAACTATGGAGCACTTCTGGATTGTCAGCTGCCTGCAGAATTTTGTATCAATATGTATGATGTTCCAGTCTTTGGATGTCCCACTATAGGCTTTGTCTATCACATGGACTCATTTCTGGGTAAAAACACAAGACAAAAGAAAGGGTTTGCTCACTGTACACTATGAACTTGTGCTTGCTGAAAATATCTCCCAGTGATTTTACTCATCTAACAGTGACACATAGAGGTACCTTACAAAGCCTGCCTCTACCCCAAAGTTATCATGGCCAAAAGCCACCCTTACTTAGCTTGTTTTTATGGTCACAGTCTGCAGCTGTGTCAACATACTAAGCTCAAACTGAGCTAGCTATCTTATATTAACTGTTTCTCTACCAACCTAGTAGAGACATATTATGTTCCTGTTCCTGTTTTGTTGGCAGAGGCATACTTTTTAGAGTGACTGACTGTTGCTCCATGTTCTTCATCTGTTGTTATATTTAGTCTAATAGATGAAGCTATTCTGAATACACAGTCAGTACTGTCCCTTGAGCATCAACCAGCTCAGCCTGAGAACAGTTGTTCCAATCAGTTGAGCAAATTAATAGCAGTGACGCCTTCTACTCAAAAAAAATGTTTTTCTTCTGATCTTTTGGTTTACTTTTAAGCTGGGAAAAGAAGAAATGTAGACTAGTTTTACCTTGGGAAAATAATTGTCACATCTGGCACACTGTTATCTTCAGAATGGCAGTGTTTTCTTTCATACACTCGGAGACGGTGGCATTGCACATCTCTCTCATTTTAAAGGAGTCTTATATATGCTCTCTTGAAGTTGCCTATCTGGCAGTAAAAATGTTCCATGCACTGCACATCTACCATGGAGCCATATAACATGAATATTTAAACTGTATTTCTACTGCCTGTTAGAGATGACAGTTCTGCTCAGTAAAAATGGAACTAAAATGATGGGCAAGCCAAATGTAGCATTAGCAGGGAGAAGAGGTTTTTTTTATTGGCAACTGAATCATTTTCACCTGTAGCCAGTAAAAGAATATCAGTGTCTCATATCGAAAAGATGCTGACTTATAAGGACCAAATACATAAGGGTTAGTACCAGAATTTATTTCAAATATGGCATAATGAAGACAGCTCTGATATGTTTGTGTTCAAGGTTACCTTTTTCTGAAGTTCTGGAGTTTTGAAATCCAGGGGGTTTGTTCGGGCTTTTGATATTCCTTCTCGTCTCTTCACTGTTTTCAACTATCTTCTTAGAAACATTCCTTTCTTGTCCAGTTTGGTTATTTCTATTCCAATAAACACTGGTTTCCTCCTCTTTCTTCCTGATTCCCAGCCAATGTGACTTAATTGTTTATGACTATAATTTTATTTGTCAAAAGCATCTGTGATTGCATCATCAATAATGTGCACAGCGTTCTGGGAATAGATTTTCTGAGTTAACAGTTCTGGCTGGAAAGCTACATAAAGTATGGTATTTTTAAAATGTTACATTTTTGTCAGAGAATAATGGATCCAGAAAACAACTTGCTCATTTAAAAATCTGGAAGATATTTTCTTCACGCTTTCACTTAGGTTAAAGCTACTCAGTCAAAACAGAATCTAAACAAGAATACATAAAAACTGCCAAACATACAAACAAAAATACCCCAAATCACCTAAAACCCCACCAAGATACAGAGGTCTTTTTTTCACTGTCAAAATGATAATAAAATTTTGGAATCTATGAAATGTTTTTCTTAGAATCACGAGCTTAATGTAGGTAAGAGCTATATTTGTTAATTTTCTAAGCAGCAGCTGCATAGTGAGACAAAAATGCTGCTTGTAGAAGGAGGGAGGCAAAAGAAAGAATTACATTTATTTCCCCCAGGAAATATTGAAAACAACACAAAACAAAACAAAAAAAAAAAACACAACCAAAAACATTTTAGTGGATCTCTTGTACTTCATTAATTTTAAATTAGGGGGAAAAAACCAACTGCAGTGACTGGCCATCTGTCCAAATAAAAGCTAGGAATATAAATGCACTGACCCCTTCCCATCTGTATTTCTCAATAGTTTGAGAGAAGTATATCATGCTGTCCCTCTGATCAACACTGAACATTCAATCTATTTTCATTTACATAAGTTTTAGGGGCAGGTTCATGCTGATAAATAATTATTTGAACACAGAGTCAATTATTGCTTTTCTATAGTGATCATTTTAATATTTCAACTAAATATAGCAAACAAAACAAGCCAAATGTCTGTACCTATCATATGAAATTATCCATCAAATAGGAAAAATAGTGTACACAATGAGTGTATATGTTGCTCTGTGAAGTGACTTAGCACAAGGAACACATGAGCTAGGGCATCACTAATGTCAAATATGCTGTAAACAAAACATGTCAATCCTGGGTTGCTGGAAGATCCATAAAAGTCTTTTACAGCCATGATGCACAAAAGAGAGCTTTGGCAATCACTGTATTAGTTCCTTCACAGCTCAACACCATGTTGCTGTGAAGTCCAGGGTTAGGCTGACCCTTTGCAAATGGAGACTGAATGATATTTAATTGTCAGCAAGAACTATTAGAACCAATTAGCATGTAGGGCATTGTGGTCTGCATATACTTTTGAGTATACAAAAAGCACTAATGTTTACCTGAAAGCAATAACGAAAAAAAACCCCACACACATTACTTTTGTGGTAGAATTTCTTGTGGAAATCTTATGTGTTTATGAAAGCAGAGCAGAGAGCTTTTTTGCAGAGTTTTTTTTTATTATTATTTATTAATTTCCTAATTTTATTTAGGTAATATGTTGAATTTGCATGAAAAGAAGAGAGTGGGATAGAGGGAGAAAATAGGATATTATTGTAAATAAATTAAATAACAAAAGAAAGCTAAGATATGTAGTTCAATATTTAACCACTTCTGCTAAACAAATAAAGCAAATCCTGAAAAATTCTGTTAAAATGATATATTGACAGTTAATGGAAAAATTCCACCACTAGAGATTTGATTAAAAATTCTCAAGGGTATGCTGAAATACAAGAAGTGTAGGGCACTCTGTGGTAGAAATAAAGAATGAGAAATACAATTTCAAGGCATCGAATATTATCAGTTGAAATGATTTACATTTGTACCTGCTGAAAAATTAATGTGTGATAAGAATTAATGTTCTGTTCTAGTTAATCTTGTTAGAATCTTGATTTTCATTTCACACCTATCATCTCTAATTAGAATTGGAAAATGCAAAGATATATTCCTCAGGTATTTTGTAGCCTCAGGGAATAAGCTCTAGATATATTTTCTTTATTTTGGTTTTTCAAATTTTGTTCCATTATTAACAGATATAAGCATATTGATTAGGCAGCAGACTAAAAAGGTTATACTCACTGGAATTCTGTAGTGAACCAAAGGAGCCATAGGCTTGGCTCAGCTGCTTGGCAATGCCAAGTCAATGGCTATGTCTCTAGGTAACTGATGAATGTAATTCAATGTTTTTATTATACAGGTAACCCAAGTATTCACTCTGAGTATTGCTATAAAATAAAAACTAAATTAAGATAAAAATTATAAAAAATATACATTAATTTTCATAACCTTCTCTGAGATAAAACCAGTTCTCATGGTGGCTGATGATTCCTTGTCCTGTTAAAAACAAAAAAAGAGTATGTTGCTGTTATGTAACCACCTGAAGAAACAGGATCACTTCACTAAAGTTTCCTGTTAAGGGTTATTTGCTTGACTTGGATTATAAATATTTAGGTTTTGGATTTGGTTTGGGTTTCACCTTAAAAAAAAAAAAAAAGTGAACCAAACAAATGCAACCTTAAAGTGGCTAAATTTTCAGGTTTTGATTATGGTTTTCTAGCACCTTTAGAAAGTTTTACTCTTGCTGTGAGATAATCAGTTATGTAAATTTTTTAGTTTGAAATTCTCTAGATACTGTGCAGTATATCTAATTTTTACTTTGAACTCCACACTAGTTTCTAAAATTGTTTGGTAGCTGAACTTTTTACAGGAAACAGGTGAAACTGAGGGAAAAATTCATTACTCATGTATAGCAAAAAATAAAAAAATTCTGGGTATCTATGAGTTAAGAAGAATCTAATCATATTTGGTATGATTAGTTATACTAGTAGTGTCCAGGTAGAGGAACTCCTCTGTTTAGTGACAGATCCAGGAAGAGGTCAGTAGGTTGAGGAATACAAGGGAGAGTGAGAGAAAGTTGACTATGGAAATCACATTCTGCCTTTCTGAAGACAGGGCCAGCAGGCAGGCAGGATGTGATATGGAGGATTCCCTATTTTGTCTCTGCCTGGCTCAACATGGTGACTTAAGGGACAGGGGGCAAGGACAAAAAGTTTCTGCCCTGATCAGATGTTTTAGGTTTAAAAGTATTTGATAATTCTCCATGCCTAGTCTAAATATTTTTAAATTTTAAGACCGCAGACATTTATTAAGTCTTTTAAAAACATAGTTATGCCTTCAGGAAAATAATTACCTGTTTCACTAAATCTGACACAATGAAATGAAACTCACTGCAGCACAGAAAGCCCTTGAGGTACCCAAAGTTTAAACATCACTCTATGTGCAACTGGGAAACTATTTTTCAGTTGTTATCAAAGTTACTTAAAAGGACTTAGCACATCACTAAAATAAATCAGACACATGTTGATTTTATCTTTGCCATATTAGAACTAGAATATAAATTACAGAAAGGAGAAAAAATTGTTTTGATGAGTAAATGGATATTAGGACAGAAAAATTTTATTGGGAGTACATTTATATGATGCTGTTGTATCACTTTTAAAAAGTGATTTCTGCTGGAGGAGCATTTTCAGATAAAGCATATAAATTAGTATGCCTCCAAGGCCCAGTTTTTCTTTCTATGTGAAATCAAGAAAGCATTATATGTCTAAAAGGAGTCTGTAGGGACAAACAGGTTCATGCTTAGTTAAAGAGAAAACTGCCATAGCGGAGAAATTAGTTACATGATCTTGATACCCAGCAGGGAAGCTGGTGTGATATTACCAGTAACAAAAATCCATCTAACTCAGCATGTAGCTCAGCCCTTGGTTGGAAATGCTAAGTGACAATGGCAAAAAATATTCCAAAGGTCATCTGTACAATTGTTCAAAGTCAGATCTGACCTTTTTTAACTTATTGTATCAAAGTGAAAGAAAGTAATATAAAGAAAAATAATCATTCCCACCAAAAAAAAAAAAAAAAAAAAAAGAGAAATTAAGAAGCAAATCTGGTGTTATCCTGGTGGTGCTATGTGCCTCCAGCAGGGTCTCCCATGCCAGACAGGTCTCAGCTGAAGGGTCAGAAAGTGTGTCCACTGGCAGGATGGGCTTGCTAGGTCAGAGCCATTGTACTGTCTGCTCTTTTGTACGCATCTGTATCATGGGTCATCTACTGCCACCACCTGCGACTCCTCAAATGCTTGCATCAGCACTGCATCCGTTCAATCCTAAACATCCATTAATCTGATTACATGACTGATGTATCTGTTCTTGAAAAGGTAGGGGTCACCAGTATTTAGGCCATGATACTGAGAATGCAGCTGCACTGGGCAGGGCACATCTTCAGGATGAAGGATCACCACCTCCCGAAGATTGTGTTCTGTGGTGAATTCAACAAGAGAGGAGTCCTAAAGAGGAGATACAAGGACTCCCTGAAACAATACCTCAGCTTTGATCATATTGACTGCCATCAATGGTCCACTCTGGCCTCCAATCGGGATTCATGGAGACACACCATTCACGATGCTACTGCTTCCTTTGAGAACGCACGCAGTCAGTCTTGAGGAGAAAAGACAATGCATAAAGAACTGTTCCTCATCAGTATCACCTAAGGAGACTTTCCGCTGTGCCTTTTGCAACTGGACTTGCCTATCCCGCATTGGCCTTTTTAGCCACCAGCACACTTGTAGCAAGCGTGGGTAGTGCCCTTCCCAAATTTCATTCGCGAAGCCTAGCCATGATGAAATAAGCAATGAAAAAAATGAGAAATCATCTCATTTAATCAGATGGCTTCATGATATCTGAATGAGAAAATCCAGTGGGGCTATTGCAACCACTCCTGAAACATTCACAATCTTTTAACACTCTTTTGTGTTTCTATGAAGCAGTTTCATTTGGAAGCTTTCCACAGTTCATTTGATTTTAAAATCAATTACTATTGCTTTTTCTCCTATTGTTGCTCTTGCTTTCTTTTGTCCTGTTTACTTTTTTATCTGCATTCTGTTCATTCCTTTTTCTATTCACTTTTAGGTAGAAGACTACAGAGCCAAAACTTTTGCATTTTTTTTTCTAGAAACATTAAATGGCATATATTAAAAGAAATATTTTTTAAATTCCCATTTCTTAATTTCTCCACAGATGATGTTAAGTAGATGCAGAATAATTTAATATGCCTGGACTGTTGGAATTCAAGAATTTATTTCAGTGTTTAATTTTATAGCCATAAAAACTACTGAATTTGACAAATTGCTTTTCACAAGTGAAAGAATAACAGATGCCTTGCAGCCCTCACCACCAGCAGGTAATTTGGCTAACAGAGTCAACACTGTAAAATCCCTTTGTGTCTATAATTATCTCATTCATGTGATTGCTGGCATGGTCTGGCCAACCTTATCAAAATCAGTCATAAAAGCTGGGCAGAACCTAATGGAAATGCTAGTGAAAAGTCAGCCTTTGCTAACTTTTTTTCAGTCTCCAGAATAACTTAAGGGTTATTGACTGCAAAAACTGTCAAACAGTATCTGTGATGCTTGAATTTGGCTTAATAGAGAAGTGCAAAGTTTTTTGAAATCTATATAGAAGTTGCTGATAGGTCTTGAGGGTTGTCAGTATATGATTATGTCAATGTATCTGAGTTAGGGTGTAGAAAACTATGAGAACAGCTGAAATACTAGCATCAGACCCTGGACTAAATACTTGTGGTTGATGGATCTGCTATCTGTAATGATAATGTAATGTAATGTACTGGAATCTGACAGTCTAATTCCAGCTTAGATTGCTCTACATGAGCTACGAAGTTGTACTTTTGCTGGAAATACAGTCTTCTGTGTATTTGCCAGTCATGGAAAGGTCAGAAACACCTATGTGCTTGACCCCTCTCTGTAAACATCTGTCTCACACAGGCGATTACATCCACAACTGTATAGTTGCCTTGAAAGAGAGAGGAACTTGTCCTTCCAGGTTTCTTTTGACAAGTGCTTTGAATCCTAGATTCACAAACATCCTGTGATTGACTTCAATGATCTAGATTTTGATGCAAACCCCTGCATGGCACAACTTCATATCATGTCAGTCTCACCATTCCTTCCTACTCCCCTTTTGTAGCTGATTGACTTATAGTCAGTTGGGTATTGGGGAATGGCAGTTCTATCAGTTAAAAGGCTATTTGCTCCTTGTGCACAGTCAACTTTGCACCAACGCATAAAGTCCCGATCTACTGCGTAAGAAAAAATGTCCTTTCAGATTCATGCTCCCCTGCAATGTCTGGCAGTGCTTTTTAGTATAAGTGCAAAGTGGCTTTTGTATGCAATTTTTTCTTGCATCTGTCACCATTTCCTTCATTCCATAATTTGAAACAGTATGTTCAGAACAAAGGTTTTTTCATGCCTTGTGAATGGCAATGACCATACTGCTTAGGGCAGGGCTGTGCAACTGCAGCATTGCCACATCTCGCTTTCACATCATCTAAGTGCTTCACGTGAAAAAAGTTTTATTTTTGTTTGAATGATTTTTGTTAGATATCTCTTTTCCTCTTTCTGATCAAGCCTGTCTCGTCTATACTGTTCCTGTTTTTCCTCTTCTTGATTCCTATTTCTATCGCTTGTTCATGGCCTTAGTAGTTACACTTTTCTCTCATGTATTTACTGATAAGGATTTGAAAAGGAAAGGACTGTGCTGTGAACCTAAAATATTTCTGGAGGTGAAAGTTGCCTCAGTGTTATTCAGTTAATGCTATGTCTCTCTTTACTTCCACAGTAGTTGAAATCAAGAGACAAAGGAAAAGCATTTGTAGAACACTATGAGAAAGGAGGAGTAATTTTGGCTTTCTGGAGAGAAAGAAGAATCAGAGTAACATTTGGTTGGAATACACAATGACTTAATTCATTCCTATAGCTCTTTCTTTTGAGAGCTTTTTCAGGAAAATCAGAGGAACAGACACCTCCTGTGTAAGACAAATATGGAGCTTGTTTACCAAATAACTACTCAATGATTATGCTAATTGCACTGTTTGCAGTGTTGGTTTTCTTAAGTAACTTCACAAAATGGAAGGCAAACATGAAAAAAGACTATATAAAATATATATAAAACATTCAAAATATAAATTATTTTGATATTCCTGATATTGTAGGAATTAAACCTGTGGAAGTTCATTTGATAGAATTAGGCATTAACAAAAGTGTTTCAAAAAGGTGTTAAGAAAAACTAGAAGCCTGAGCTATGCTGAGCTGTGCTTTCAGGCCTGAAACTGGTGTTTCCTATAGATGGCACTTGGCTCTCAGCTGTTCAAATAATTGTTGAAATGTGAGTTGGAGCATTGTGGAATAGCACTGGGAAAAGTGAACTGTTACTTTGCAGCTACTTTACTGTGTTGCTAGGTTTCCAATGACAATGCAGTGGGGCACAGTGGACACACCAGCATATGGCAAGGTGTTGCCAAATTGTTGCAAACTCCCTCAGAATGGTGAGATGATCTTCGAGCAACAGGGATGTGTTATTTGGTGTGGTCTAACTGTGAAGATATTACGAATACTTTACGATGCCATCTAGTATCAGTGCAGACAAAGTTTATAAAGACTCACATCATGACATTGGCAGTGCATATAATTATAGAGAAACACATAAAAGACAGATTTCTGACTGGTACCTATGCAGTATCAGTGTTCATGAAGGGAATAGTGACACACTATCAATATGCTCCTTTATTTAACAACTTTCACCTTGCTTGGTGCAGGATTTACAGATAGAATCTTCCTTTCATAATCTTACAATCTTATTAAAAGGCAAAATGTAAGAGAGTGATACATGGCTAAGGAAGCGGATGAGCAAAAGGAAAGGGATCCTTTATGAGGAAATACACATGGCTGTTTGTGTGCCATGGCAATTCAGAAGCTGTTATTGTCAAGAAGAAATAAATATGTATGCACATCTGTCTAGGTGTTTTGGTTTCAGCATTCTTAAAGTCCCATAAATTCAAAATTAACATGAATAAAAAGACATTTCTCTCCATCTCCATTTTATAATTTTAAAATTTCCTTATAGGTCACCTCAGCGCTTTCTCTTACACTATGTTGTTGTCCAGAAAAATTATGAAAGCGACATGATGTTAAAACAAGAACAATAATCACTGTTATTCCTGGAGCTCTAAGAATAACAGCGTTTATTGTCCTTGTGCTGACATTGTTTTCCTGTTGCTGTTCTGACTTAATGCTTTGTGCCTTTGCTGCTCCCACCCCAGTGAGCTTTCAGTGCATGTTTAGTTACTAACCCTTTAAAGACTAGAAGCCCTGATTTGTTCTTGCAAAATCTGATGCAATGTAAAATGAAGTAAAACACAACCCCTTTTTAGATCCCATTGTGCAAACTGTGGACAGATGGAACTTGGATGTAATGAGAGTTACTCTAGGGGAGAGACTGAAAAAAATGGGAAGAAGAAGGAAATATATTGGAGACAGGGAAGTTTCCAGACTACACAATGTGCTTTAGATGGATAAATAGCTGTAAGTAAGCAAAAGAAATTTGTGGAAACAGGCAGTCAGAAAAAAAATTGCCCTTAGACACAGTACACAAGAGAAAGAGATGCTAGAAGAACAGATAATTTTCCTTTGTCAGCCACTCTAATACGCATGAGAGTAAAAGTCCAATGACACTTACATGACTATATAAATGAGTGATTTTTAGAAAAAAAATATTTCTTCTCTTTCTCAAAGGCCAGAGCTACTAATGACCTATTCTTAAAGTTAAGTGAAACCTCTGCAGGGAGAAAGTGTGTGCTATTCCTTGCACTGACATCTCTGCACTAAGGTACCAGGTGTATGGACAAATCCTATTACTGTCTCTTTTCATTCTCTGATTTCAGCCAGTGCATGGCACTGAACCCTTTTTTTCCCTTTTTCTTTTATCATGTTTTCTATCTTGACTGTTCAGACCATAAGGCTTCTAGAGAAGAAGCTCTCAGTGTACCTTATTACTACATATGGTAAATTGAGGTCTTTTGCCAATTCTGTAATAAATATGTTTCAGTACACTACTTGCTGTATGATTATATAAAGTGCTGTTAAAGATATAAGATGAAAGTACTTCAAAACATCTGCACCTGTCCAAGCTAAACATATCAGATGTTGTGTTATTCCATATTTCCTGTTTATCTACTTTCATGAAAACTCCCTTGCTTTATCTCCTGCTAATCATGTAAAAATATACATTTTCTACAGATCAAAACTTATGGGTCAGGTTCCTACAGATTTTTACATAGGCCTGTGAGATACTTGTTTTTTTATAAAATATGTATAAAATGTATGTATAAAATTTTTGTCTTTTGATACCATTTAGAGATTAGCTTTGTTGCAGGGAAGGGGGATAGATTAAAGGCTACTGGTGCCTATGTATTGCTGTGGGTATAAACGTCAGACTAACTTAAAAGTATGTGATCAGGTTGTCCTCTAGTGGCTGCCAAAGAGAAGATCTAGCCATAAATTTCACAACAAATTTTGCTGCAATGGAAGTTAGTGTATGTTCTTAAAACTTATCTTTTGCAAGGATTTGATACCCAGATCTCAAAATTATCAATCTCTGTAGTTTCCATTCTAGTGGCAGACCCTGCAAGACTTTTTCTTCTCTCTTCCTGAATTCTGACTCACAATAATATTCTAAATTATGTTTCTGGAGGGTCTTTATCAGTAAAAAAAGAAAAAAAAAACAACTCCACACCTCTAGGCTTTTTTATGTAGGGAAGAAAATAACCTTTTGTAAATTTCAGTTTTCCTATTATAATTCTACCCTCTGTGTCACTGGTTTCAGTGCTTTGGCCCCAGTACAAGTGTGTCTTCTTGGCACAGAACAAGTGTGGTGGGAGAGAGGAGACTTGTTCTCCCTCTAATTCCACAAGAGAGCATTCTTTCCTCCTTCCTACAGCCCTGCACCTGATGTGACACAGATATCCTCTCTGTGGTAATGAACGAGGGTCTTATATCCATTGAGGAGCTGTCTGGCAGGGCTTTTTACTCTTCTACTGACCTAAGAGAGTCTTAGAGTCAGATTTATTTGGAACAAATAGTTTTCTGAACACAGGGACTTTGGTATTCAGATCACTGCAATAGTTTGTATTAAATTCTGTAATAGAGCTCTTTTATGTTATCTTAAAAAGGAAGCTCCACATATAAGACCAATAGAAATAGAAACCATACATTTCTGAAAATAAAATATTTATTTATAGATGCATGCTCAAATTCCACACCAAAACACTCACAGGACTGAGATTTTTGAAGACAGTTGAGAAATCTTTCTCAGTCAGACTTGCAGAGCTTATGAGGGATCCACTGGTCAGTGAGTAATATCAGGCATCAGAATAATGGAAGCTGAATCAATCATCGGACAGGTTACAAGGCCTAGATTTTCTGGTTTTTACCAGTAAATCTACCTGTTACCAAGTCACAGTTAAGACTTCTCAACGTAAAACCAAGGCATCAATGAAGGCATGTCATCAGTGTTAAGATCCGTAGTTTCTCATCCAACAATTTGCTTATTATCTTTGTTTCAAAAATGGTGATGACTGCAGAAGAAAGCAGTTAACTGAGTTGCACAAGTTCGTATTTATAGTATGCTACAAGAGGTAGATTTGCCCATTTGATGTCAGCAGACATAGTTTAACATCAATAATCCCACAGTATCTCCTAACAGCTGCATAGTTATTATTCTGCTACTGCCTGTTACATCTTTCTTGTGCCTTCCTTTCTCTCAAATTCAGCACTGGGTCTGTATTGGAGTGCAGGCCTAAGGGAAAAAAAAAGAAGTTTGAACATTTAGTAATAGTGTTCTTTGAGAATTCTTACAGATAAAAATCTTCCCTTCTACAGCTCAGGATCTGGGCTGTTAGATAGCTGCTTATGCCCTGTACATGACATTGCTTCCAGCTGGCACTGTCACAACATGATCATCAGTCTCTCTTCAGAGTACAGGATCTGCGAGATAACAAAACTAGTGAAGGATTTCAAGACATTACCTTCCTACTAAACAATCTAAAAAGCAAATCTAAGAGAAGGTGTTTTCGTTTCTGTACCCTATTCCCCACCTTTGTTGCAACTGTAAGAGAGTTTGTCTCCTTGAAAGCAACGACCATATAAAAACTGGCGATTTCCTCTTATTTTAGAAATTCACAGACTTATAGATACAGAAAAACATCATAGATGTGATATGCTTAGAGCAATTGCTTTAAAATATCTACAGTATTCTTAGATCTTTCCAAACTATTTATTTACACACAAAAAAACCCCCAAAACAACAAAACTCAAAACCACAACAAACAAAAAAACACCAAAAACACCAAAGCTGTGCTGCAAAAGATGCACCATGAAGTTGAAGAAAGGCTTTAATTGTAGAAGCCTGGATCTCTAGAGATTAAGGAACATAGATGGAACACTTCTGTCTATACTGGTTTTGTTTAAATAACAACTTTCCAATGAAATTAAATTACTTCCTTTTTTTCTTTTTTATTTTTTTTTGGTGAAACTACCTCTTAGACTATAATAGATTACACATTGGAAAATAATACCTTTGTAGCAATTGCAGTCTTTATGTCATTGTCCACAGCCTGTGTGGACCAGTTTACCAGCTGAACTTCAATTCTAGTGTGACATTATGACCAGAGATTCCCATAATATCAAATCATAGATTAGCAAGAGAAGAGGTCGTCATCTGAGAAGGGAAAATGGTCCATGGGTGAAAACAAGGGCAATTAAACATTTAAACTACAATGTCTCCATTCATTTGGGCAAAGGGAAAATTGATATAATGAAACATAGCGAATAATATTTTAAGATCTTCTGTTTGGATCACTTAAAAGAATTGCACTTTATATTGAGTAGTTGTTGAAATGAGGTATAGTTTTATTTAAACTTGTTTTACTAGTGCAGCAAAACTGCTCATTTGTTCTAGAGAATAAAACCTCTAAGCTAGCTGCTGCAAAATTTATGTTTTGCTGAACTGGCAGAACCCAAAAGTTGGATAGGCAACTCCAAAAAACAAAGAATAAACTTACCACTGCAAAGGAAATAAATCACTGTACTGTAGAAAGGTATAATGTAGCTATTAGTGAGTCATTTAGTGACTACCACTTGAGAAAAGTAACCAGAGGAAATGAAAATGTGTTTGCACCAGTAAGGCTGTACTCTCTCAAATGCCTTTTTTCTCGTACTTAAAGTTACTTCTCCTAATAATCTGGCATTGTTAGTAGCAGAAGGAAAAAAATGAGCATAAAGAATATTTTAGAAGCTTCAAATTTTATAAACATTTTAACAATCATGAGAAGCAGATGAGAATATATCTAATAATAAACCCACAAAATTCATCACCAGTGTTTTCACATCCAGATGATGTTGTGAATGACTCAGTACCATATATGAAAACACAACTTCATTATAGAAATGAGATGTCTTCTGTCTACAAAATATTTAGAGTTTTTCACTTGGTATTCAAAAAATATTCCACAGTGTCATAGTAAGGGACCTTTTCAATGGATAAAAATAGATTGTTTAGAAAATTGGAAGAGAGTTATGTTTTCATTAAAGATAGTATAAACTATTCAAGATATTCTTATTGGCCAGATATTCAAAAAATTGAAATTATATAATTGTAGGAACCCAAAAAGGATAAAGAACTGTTAGTGCAACAAGTGAAATTTATGCTGGAGGTCTAAAAAGTTTTGAGGCAGAGAGATAAATAAGAAAAGTTTCTGGACACTTGGGCACTGGAACAGGTTTTCTAGGGAAGTGTTCACAGTTCAGGAAGTGTTTGAATAATGCTCTCAGGCACGTGATGTGAGTTTTGGGGTTGTCCTGTTAGACTTTGATGATTCTTGTGGGTACCTTTCAACTCAGGCTATCCTATGATTCTATTTATTATTTCTAATAAGAAAATTACCTGAGAAACATCAAATTAAAATGATGTCAAATAGTACAGTCAAGACAATATAAATTTTCATTTTTATTTTTGTTAGGTATCTAAACTGGAGCAAAATGCTTTAAGATATTATGATACTAAAAGTTCAAGAAATTATATCAAGTCAAGAAATAAATAATCCATCTGGCACTAGTAAGCACACAGCTAAAATCACACATGCAGGAAGTGCCTAAAGTGCAAACTGAAAGCTGAAATGAAAATGAATAAAAGCTGAAAAGTTTTTCCTCTGAAGGTTGTTATTATTGTCTGTTTACCTATTCTTGTAGTCTTTCCATAGGCATATCCTCCTGGTCTCTGTCAGACTGGGGCCACTAAACATGACAGACTTTTGTTCTGCTCTGTGAAGGATGTCCTTATGATCCCCTTCCTCTATGTAAAGAGCAGCCACCAAGTTTAGGATTTGCACCAAAGTCTATTAGCAGAGGAAAGATATTGATTTATCCTTTATGAAATGTTATGTAACACTTCAGGAAAATTATTTATAACTTTTAATAAAAACTTATTTTCTAGTAATATTATAACTAAAGAATCTAAAAGCTACATGTTAAATGACTGTTGCAACTAATCCCTCCTAAATAACTTCAAGAGTATCTATTAAGCAGTTATGCCTTATGCCAGAAAGTTCAGTAGTGTGACTTATACCTGTATATCAAGTCAACTGCTGCAACAAGTTCACTGCTCCTTTTTTCATCACTTAAGAATTAATTACAAAGTGAGGGAAGTTACAAGTTTTCAATGACACTTTTAAGTTTTGTCTTTCCTAAATCACGTTTATTTAATATCCTTCTAAACAATGATGAAAAAATATCAATAGAATTAAAGGGAATGCTTTAAATTCATAATATAATAGGAAATGCAATGTTATAAATTACATTTCTTCTGAGTGGTTTCAGTCTACTAGGGCAAGCCCAGTTCTGAAACCTTTTTGTGAGTCAGTGGACAGAATTTAGTAATTGTTTCAGTCACTGTGGTCTACCTGACTAATTCAGATGTATTTGATACAGTACTGCAAAGTTTTATGCAACACTCCTTGAAGAGATCATGTCAATCTAAGAAAAGACAGAGTGTTAAAGTACTGGGGCAAAAGTATGTGATTTTTTTAATGACTTAATGACTTTCAAGTAAGAAAAGGCTTGTTTTTCTTTTTTTTTTTTTTTTGAAAGCTGATCCCTTTATGCTTGCTCATTCCTTTTGAAAATTGGGAGGTAATAATTATTGAGAGTTATTGTATGCATGTGTGTTGTAATTAATTACAGAGGTAGAAGAAATTAGACTTCAACAATAAAAGCAACTTCTTTCTCAGTAAAATTTTGCAATTTTAAGTTTCTGAAGTCCTGAGCCTACCTAAAGCTTTAGAACTCCTTGGAAATTAAGTAATCTACTTCGTTTGCTTCACATCAAGTATTCTTGGTGTATGTTGTAGGACATATAAAATCACAATTTAGGTGAAGAAACCTGGAACAAGGTGGATATCAAAATGAGTAACACACAGGTGGCAGGTCGTTCAGGTAGTGAGTTTGATTGTGGACCAACAAAACGGTACTATATTCATCTGCAGTGCAGTCTCCATGATAATGATGGGATTTAGAAATGAACAGTTTGAAAGTTAAAATAAGGGGAAGCAGATTTTCTTCTGCTATTTTTAATTTTGAACTTGAAGTCTCTTACATTGAATAACACTTTTATTTTCATTACTGAATAACTCAGAGATGTCATTGTTTATTCTGAAAATTTGGCTTAGTTTTTTATTGTACACATTCAAATAAATAAAAGTTTCACTGGGACACTTTTATGCAAGATAGTATATAAAAAGCACATCCTTCTGTTATATAAACTACATTGCAAATTTTAAAATAAAATACAAAAACCTGTTTGGAGCTTAAGTTTAAGCCAGTGCTTAAAACCTATGTTATATTTGTATGAACTGGGTGATAGCCAATATGTTCACATATGATAAAGATTATTATATTTCATTCAGGTATCAGCAAACTGCACTGCTTTGCTCCAAATGTTAATATCTGCCATGTTGCAATGGCTGAAAATCAGACCACTATTCATTTGATATTATACCAAGAGAATATCTTGAGTTTCCTCTGGTTAATTTTCAGAAAAAAAAGTGAAAACATTTAGTACATGTTTGGAAATAAACATTTGTATTAGCCAGTGCACTGTAAGACAATATTAATCAGAAATAACTTGATAAACCAAAAATAAATGATATCTGAGACAGAGTGGTTTAAGTAATGTCCAGAGAAGAGGAAAATCCTTGGTTATTTTCTTCACTCAGCTTAAGAACTGTGTATAATTCACGTTTCCTCTGATTTAATACTCTATTCTTTTTTCATAACAAGTGATTTATTTCATGCTTTAATTGACCATGAAATTTCATTTTCATTTAAAAAATCAATTTAATTATATCTGTAGCAGTACAATGAAACACCTTAAAAATTCTGGGTTTTCATCCTTCATTTTCATATTTCAAATAAAACTGCACAGTTATTTTTTAATTATTTTTTATTTTCCTTATCTTTCAGATATAATAAAACCTGTTCTGTGAGGGGAGGCATGGATGGACAAGGGGAAATGAAACGTAGCAAGTTATGTCTTATCCTGGAGGAAAAAAAAAAAGTAGGGAGTTATAGGGGATAAGCCCAAAGAACTTTAACTATAGTTATAATAAGTGGGATATCAAGCAGAGAGATCATGATCTCTGCAAAAAGCTCTCCAGCAATATCTTGAAGCTAAAGAAGAACAAGAACAACTGATTGGCACTTTGTTACTTGAATGGTGGCCCTACTGATGAGGCAGAATAGCCATTAAGGATGATTTTTACACTATATCAAATCTGCCAGATGTCAAACTTAAAACTGTGAAAGTTATGATCCATTAAAAAAATAAGAAAAGAAGAAAAGAAAAAGAAAACAGAAAAAAAATCAACTCAGAAAGCCATGTCCTTACTAAACAGCCAAGCCTTACATATATTTCTTCCTTTTTATTACTTTTCTGGCATATTCTTCATTGTAATGTCTCCTATACTCTCCTACAAACCAAATAATCTTTTTCATTTGTATGCAATATAAGGCTACTGGCACTACTGCCACAATATAAATGTGTTACATTAAAAATTAAAAATATTATTTTTTACACTCCATCAAGATGAAAAGTGAGCCTTCATTGTCATTTGCAGTTCTGCTTCTACACTGTCATCTTTCTTGTATTGTACCACAGGACATGATTGTAACAGCCAAATTCCTACAGACCTTAAATTACCTCAGCTGTGCTCTAAGCTTGAATACACATGATAGCAAACACAGAGAATTTTCAAAGGCAAGCTAACTGGGTTGCTCTGCTTCATGGGGAATCAACTTCTTTGATCTGATGTCAGAACAACAAGAGAAATGTATGCAATGGTTTATCTTTCTGCACAACACTCTTAAAAGCTGAAGCCATTATTTGTTTTGAAAGTTAAGAAATCCAAAAGTGACTCTTTCCATGCAGTCTGCCAACTTTTAAAAAGTAAAATGAAATGCCTGATAGGTGTATCTTTTGGATCTTTCATCCACTTAGTTGTTTGGTTTATTTTTTTTTCTTTTACTGGGGGATCTCTGAACTCCACATTTGTGTTTGCAGAGAAGTAAGGTGAATTTTCAAGTTGGCTGAAGTCTTGGCTCTGGTGAGCACTCTGTTTTGTAATTTGAAGGTTAAATTCTTCTCAGAGAGCATTGCTGGAGTTAGTGTTCTCACTTCCAATAACTGTGGGAGCTGTCTGACCTTTATAAGTGCAAGTCAATATTCACACTGTTAGATGAAGCATCATGGAGAGTGATCTTCACAATCTCCAGGAGGAGCACTTTGCCACAGGCAGATCATGAGTAGTGAAGACAAATCAGTGAACAGTCAGATAAAACTGTTTTAACTGGATTCAAAGAGTCTTCTGTACACAGCTTCAGGTTCTGTTCAAAAGTCTGCAGACCTATAGCATCCACTGCTTTCCTCCAAATTTCAGTAAGATCAATGAAAAGTTAAAAGAGAAGTACTCTAAATGTTGACCTCTAGGTCATCTTCTGCAACACTACTCTCAGTTAAATTTAGACACATGTAACTGGAGAATACATAAAATTACTGTCTTTATCTGCTATCCCAAAGAAGATTTAGTGTCAAAATCTCTTAGTGAAAGACATTGTAATAACATACAATACTTTAAATTCACCACTGCACCTCCATAAACATTTCTGCTTTTGCAATAGAAACACTGGGATTTTAAAATAAAATATCAGCCCTATAATAAATATCATAATCTCTAGCCAGACTCAAAGCAATAGCAGCTTTTTGTGAACTGAAAAGGAGCCTTCAAAAGCAGAGTAAAATAAAAGCATAATGCTGCTATTATGCAAATATTTACATTAGCACTTACAACTAGGTGTACGCAAGTGAGAGAAGGAACCCAACCAAGAAAGAATGACCCAAGACACAGCATGTGAGAGCTGGCTATTTTTTATGAAAAAAATAATAATATAACAAAGTTGTTACAAATATTTGAGAGCAAAATATACTTTTGAAACCCTATTTCTCCCCCTCCTCTGGATATCAGGGATTACTAGAAATCTCAAAATTTTGTAAAACCTGTTGTTCCAAAATAAAGGTTTTGAACCATACTTCATCTTTTCTAAATATTCAGTAAATTAGAACTCTGCTTGTAATTTAATGACAAGGAATAAATGACATCTGTGACTTGGCAGAACAATGTAAACTGAGGCTTCTCTGACTCAGACTGTTTCTGGCTCTGTTTACTGCAGAAGACAGAGTCAAGCTAGTGGAAATTTTGCAACTTATCTAATATAATAAACTAATGCAGTACCTCTCCCCCCCGCCTGTCCTTTTTCTTTTTAATATCTGTTTATTCAGTCCTGTGGCTCATGACCTGGCTTACGTTTTGAAACATCTGTTACTGGCTGCAACCAAGGCAACCAGCAAATGTTGGAAATTTCACAACACTTTAGGAATGTTGAAATATTATTTATGGGAACACCCTACATTTCAAAAGTATTTTAACCAAAAACTGGTTACATTAAGGCCACAGACTGCACAGATATATTCACATCCTTTTCTTCAATTGCACCAGGCTATATCTTTACATATAAAGATGAACTATTTTGTCATGCATAATTTAAATATGAATGGATTTTTAACAAAATCTCACAGAAAATGCATACATTTCAGTTTTAGCTTTCACACAGCATAGAGGACTTTGGCAAAAGTTTCCATCTCATAATGTCATGTGAACTCTTCCTGTCAAAACCTTCATTTAGAAAGTTCTGGTTAAAATAAAAATGTTTTGATTTTATATATTGTGATACTTTATTTGTTCTTTATTTTGCTGAAGAAATCTTCATTTTGACTTGCTACAGCACTACTTTGCATATACCCAGATTTTCATTGTTTTGTCTGTGTATTACAGTTTTTTCCTAGGATTTAGTCTTCTTTCTGAAGTAGTAGCAAGCTGACTGAAGATGCAGAGTGGTTATAAAATTCTTGTCCATTCAGAGCTGTGTCTGTTTACTTTCTGAGGACAGAATTATGTGCATTACAGGTGTTGAAGTCCAGCTTTTTTCTTATACTGGTGAACTCATATAAGGTGGAACAACAACACAAGAATGATGAAACAATGACAAAAGTAACTGATTAAACTCAAAATCACTCAGAAAAAAATATATTTCTACACAATAATTTTAAGCTGTCAATTATACAGAAAGACTCATTTTGTCAAAACAAATTTCATAGTCATAAAAGTAAACTCCATGATGCAATTACAGGAAAGCTACTATTAATTTAATTTATTTGGATTTTTAGACAGGTTTCAAGCAATTGTTCAGAAAGCTTTTATGGTTGAAAACAAGGTACAATAACAATAATAATCCAACTGTAGTTTCTTGACAGTGATTTTGTTACTCAATTATTAGGTTTTTATTCTATTTTAATTCTCCACGAGGAAAGAAATGGATTTTAATGGTGCAGAGCTCCCTTGGGCAACAAATTATACTCTTCAGAGTTTCTATTTTTTTTTCCAGGAGGCGATATATGTTGGTACCAAAGGGAATCACTTACATTTTCCATATTTCATTAACATTTATTACAGCATTTCATAATTTATTATCTTTTCTGCTTTAAATACGGTTATTCTTTTGATGTCAAGAGTTGTTATTATTTCTAGGGGATGGTGAGAAGTTACATGGAATATTCTCATATGGAGCAGATATAAGCAACTATCACAATACCTTATCATGCCTTTAGCGTAACATATAGTTTAACTGTAAATAATATTCAGGATTTTCAGGTGATTCAGAGCAAGTTGCTTTGTTCCTTGAAGCAATGAATCTCAGGAATGGTCTGTTTCTGTTAATTTTATCCTGCATTTTCATGAGAACTGCTAGGTAGGATGTGGTTTTGTTCCCATCTACGCTGGTTACTGGTAGTGGTATTGTGCATCCACAGATTTCTAAACTCAGTGAAGCACATTCTCCATGCAAAACCGGAATGCAAATTTTGTGAGGCAAAATGTAATCATTAAAAGAGAATGGTTACAAGAAAATAATCAGCATGGTAAGGGTGTAAAGAGACTATTATAAATGTTATGATGAAACAGTTGTCTTATCTAGGTATTATTCTTATCCCAATATATTAGCTTGAATTTGAAGGAGCACTACAGGAAGGGAGGTATACAATCTTGCTAATTGAAAGGAAGCTGACTCTGCCACAGCCCTCCCCTGAAAAAAAAACAAACCAAAACTAAAAAACTATACCATGAAAAAACCCCACAGACAACTAAATCCTTAATTAAAAAAAAAAAAAAGGTAGCTTTCTGTAAGACCCCATGCTCAGTCTATGGCTCATTGAAGAGGTTTTACATCAAAAAGACACAAGGCCTCAAAACCCACCTCATGGACTTATTAAATGGGCTCTTGGTTTTTTATACCTTGAGGCTGAACATAGGAAAAACGGTGCAATGCTTCACAGGGGGTCAAAATAACACCATTTTACTGGAAAACCTTGGAAAATAAGGGAATGTGGAAGGAGTTCAAAAGAAACAGTCAATCAACAAAAAGAGTTTCACAAAGCATTGACTTAGCAAATTCCAACCCATCTGGGTTTAAGTTACCCAAATATCAAGAAAAGGGAACTAGGAGAAGAAGTAAAATGAGAGAAACAGAGAGAGAGGCAATGAGAAAGTTATAGCTACTGCCTCAGTTAGATCCGACATAGAACCAGCTCCTAGAAATCCAAGAATGGTAGAGCCGTGACCATATGGACACCACATGGTGTTGGTTTTCTTTGCTCTGGATTCCTGTGGCCATCACCCCTCAGGTGGGATTTTTGATCTGCCAGCAATTCTAGGGCTGCGTTAGGGGCTCCAGGGGATGTAGTGTAGGGCAGGGCTCCCAGTGTCAGCCAGTGACTGCCAGCTGCACTAGAGGCTCTCAGGGAGGTAGAGTGAGGGAGAGGGTGCAGAGTACCATTCCACAACCATTTCTGAACATGATCTGCTCTCTCCCCCACATACAGACTTGTTTCTATCCATTGAATTTCTTTCAGTCCCTCACAATCTTAAGCTCTTGGAGAGCATCCAAAGGAGAGCAATGGCAATGGTGAAGGGCCTTGAGAGGAAGCCATTTGAGGAGAGCTGAGGTCATGTGGTCTGTTCAGCCTGGAGGAGAGGAAACTGAGGGGAGACCTTCATGCAATTACAACTTCCTCATGAAGGGAAGGGAAGGGGCAGGCACCCAAGGGAATGACTTGAAGTAGTGTCAGGGAAGGTTTAGATTGGATATTAGAACGAGGTTGTTCACAGCACCAAGCCTGACAGAATTCAAGAAACACTTGTACAATACTCTCAGGCATATGGTGTGACTTTTGGAAATGGCTGTGTGCAGGGCTAAGGGTTGGACTCAATGATCCTTGTGGGTCCCTTCCAACTCAGCATATTCTATGATTCTGTGAATATCCAAATAGTCAGCCAAAGCTGATAAACTGTTTCCATTCTAATACACTGGGGGATTTAGGCTACATATTTGTCATTTGTTTGCAACACTGCTGAGTACTATACAATGTTAGTTTCTGGATGAAACCTTTTCAAAATTTCTGAATAAATATTCCAGGACCATATTAATTTCACTTTTCAGAATGAAGAAAATATTTGCTTTGCCATTCTTAAAAATTCTAGCAGTCTTTTCACAACACAAAAAATATTTTTGCTTCAGAAAAGACAAAGACTTTCAGCAGGTATATTGCCTTCATATCAAGACAAGATTTTTTCCCATTCTTCTGAATCCTGTCTCAAATGTATGCTTAAAGGTTTGTTTGAAATGAAACCTTTGAAATATCTCAAATTTTGTTTGCAGTTAGGTCCCACAGAGAGTTCTGCTGCAGTAGTGCTAGTTTATTTCTGTGGTTAAGAGTTTTTTTCTCTCATTGCTTCAAAAAATTTAGGAGACAGAAATGGCAGTACTGTTACAAATTCACTGTGACAACTGAACTGGACAGCTGTGATTACATGAAAAGTTATTTAAAAAGGAGAATTGCAGAAAACAAGTTTGAAGTTATCAAAATGGAATACTCAAAGTGTTTATTTCATGTATATATGATGTATGAATATGAACTAAGCAGAGGAACATAAGAATCAATGGACAATATACTGTTACCTGCAACTTCAACCAAGCACAGATATATTTTATTTCCTGTACTGTAGCAAAGCACATGTGCAACAGCCAAGAAGAACGGCATGTGTGCAAAATGTGTGCAGACTGAAGTGGCAAGTGATATTGGAATGAAAATAAAATATTTTTCCATTTTCTTTTTCCTTTTTTCTTTTTTCTCTTTCTTTTTTTAATAGGTTTTGCTTTGTGTACTCCATGGGCAGAGTGCCCCATGACCAACTGAAGGAAAAAAGAAATTTGCCAAGGTAAAAATTGAGAAAATATTTCTGCTCTTCTGAAATCTTTGTATAAAAGTATGTTTGGGTGAATTTCACAGGCATGGAAGAAATAGCACATAAGTTTCCATACAGAACATTTCTGTAATGGGAAATGTCCTTTCCTTAGAAAATATGCTATTTTGGAACATCTTGATGCAATGAAAAAGTAGTCCAAAGGAATTCAACAAATAGTGAAGTTCTTGCAAAAAAATTTGTCAGGAAATGAATCACTTGTTTTACTGTAGATCAGACCATACCAGGTTAATATCAAGTACTTTAAGGTCTGAGTGAAGTAGTTTCAAGATATCTACTTATTAACTGTATCTAGTGAGGTCAGAGGTTTTAACATAAAAATACAGAATTATATGGAAAGCATAATACTTCTTTGAAAGTAATTTACTATTTTATACTCTTGTATCAATATTTTTGCTGTCTTACGAGAAGTATTGGTAACACAGGAGACACAGAAGCTGAAATTATTAGCCATTATATTGACTATAGAAAAAAAATGGTTATTAAACTATGAAGGAACAAATTATATTTGGTTAACTTATTGAATAAATTATATGTCTGGATTCGAGTACAGATATTTAAACAGCTGCTAATGAGTAATCTGGATAATGTTAGTACTAAAGAGAATAATAGAATTGAGCTTTGTAACTGCAAATTATACTTTTTCCTGCCTGTATTTGTTGGGTTTTATAATTAGGATTTAACTTTACAAGAACTCACTAATTGAAAAACAGAGAAAATCTCTAGTTCTAACTACTTTACTGAAACAAGATTATATATGCATATCAGTGAAAACAGAGTGAAAACCTTAATTTTGTATTTTACACTTTCTAAGTCCTGTTCTTTTATGAAATGCAGTCACAGAATCATAGAATGATTTGGGTCAGACAAGGTCTTAAAGTTCATCTAGTTTCAATCACCCCATCACAGGCATAGCCACCTTCCACTAGGTTGCTCTAAGCCCCATTCAACTTGGCCTTGGCCACTCTCAGGGATGGGGCATCCACAGCTTCTCTAGGTAACCTGTGCCAGTGCCTCACCTGCCTCACAATAAAGAATTTCTTCTTACTATCTAATCTTAACCTACTCTCTTTCACTCCAAAACCATTCCCCCATGTCCTATCACTAGATGTTCTCCTTTTAAGTCCCATTGTAGATTTCTTGTAGGCCTCCTTCTAGTACTGAAAAGTCACAATGTCACCCCAGAGCCTTCTCTTCTCTGGGCAGAAGCCCAACCCTCTCAGCCTTTCTTCACAGGAGATGTGCTCCATCCCTCTAATTGTCTCAGCACACCTAAGGACAAGATTCTGCATACCAAAATGGCCAAAGAGGCAACATAAAATATACTTTGTAAAAGTTCATGATGTTTTCTTTACTTCTGTTTTATTCAGTGTGAGGTTTTGAGTGGACTTATTATCAGCTGCTACCACATCCTTTCTGTGGGTTTATCTGTTTACCAAGGGCTGACTCTGGCCCTGCACTGTGCATATAGTTATCTTGAGGATGGGACTTTGAAGAAAAATTTTAGGTAGTTACTCATACTCAATGATAAATACTGAGACCAATAAGCCACATCCTTATACATAATCTCAGCCATGACCAAGATAATTCACTGTGATAACCAAAACCAAGTAGTTTCCTGCAGGCAGACATTACAGATAAATAGAAATAAGGAAAAATCCAAACAGTGCATTAGAAACTGCTTATACTACTGTAAGTACTGTTTCGCATTAGACTTGGATCAGAGGTTCAGCTTGGAATACAAATAAGATTTTATTTTTATAATTTTAAGATAATTTTAACCCAATGAAAAATTAAAAAAATCTTCTGAAGTCCCATATCCCAACTAGCTTTATTCTGGACAACTCTATAGACTGAACACTTCAGATTAGTCTGTTGGATTTTATATTTTAGATCAAAATTCTAGTTATTACACTATTTTGAATAAAAATATTATGAAATATTTTGAAAATTGGCAATATTATTTTCATGGTTTTAGGTTTTTTTCTATTGTCAGAGATTTGCCTCTGAAACAAGGGAAGCACCTCTTGTTTTAGACCATGCATAGTTGCAATTTGTAACTGGTTTACTTTCTTAAGTACTCATAATGTATTATTATTTATTCCACAGATCTACCAAAATTGCATCTCACTTGTTAAGGGATGTTAGGAGCTGTTACTGCTTCCAGCAATTCAACACCCAGGAATTCCTCCTGCCCTGCTGGTGGAGCCCAGTCCTGGAAACTCAAGAGTCCAGGAGATCTCTGTACAAACTACACGTTCAACAAATAGCAAATCTCACAGCATGTCTTCTATGCATGGCCTGCTGCATGAATTACCACAAAGTTCCTTGCCTTCAACAGGACCTATATATAAGATTCAAATACAACACAAGAGCAGACAGACAGGTCACCTTACTTCCTGCAGAGAGACCTCGACAAATTAGAGAAATAGGCAATCACCAATCATAGGAAGTTTAACCAGGGGAAGTGTCAGATTCTGAACCTGGAATGGGGCAACCCTGGATATGTGTGTACACTAGGGAACAAGAGGCCAGAGAGGAGTGCTGTGGAAAGGGACCTGGGAGGACCTGGTTGATGGCAAGTTCAATATGAGTCAGCAGTGCCCTGGCAATCAGGAAGGCCAACAGGCAAAGCATTGGCAGTCAAAGAAGGTAACTGATAAACACTGAATTTCACAAGTGAAAACAAACACACACAATGCTTCAGATTCATAAGATTCACAAGGACACACACATTCATCAATCACTATGAGTACTGACGCAATGTGGTCCCTCTGTCTATCTGATACCACTCCCCAGATCCTAGGCCCTATAAATGTCTTCCCAGGCCTCCTACTCTGCAAGTTCAGCTTGATGCTAATGAGAAAACAGCTACACACAGTCACAGTCATCTCACAGTCTTCCCACACTCACGAGTTCCCCTGAATACCAGCACAAACCCCGTGTTCTGATACTTATTGCTGGATCAAGTGCCTTCTACCCACTGGCTCATCAATCTTGAAGCTTGCTAGAGAATGAAGCACTAAAACCCCATCATGTACCATTTTGGGTCAGATATAGACAAATTACCTGCTTCAGCAGTAGTCATTAGGACACAGATGTTGCGACTTGCAGCCACCAACATTCATCTCCTAACTAGCTTCACACACACCACTCCCCACTCAGTAGCTGATTTTCAGGATACACAATATACCTGTTCCAGTAGCTTGGCAGCAGAGACCTTCACCCATTCCAGTAGCTGTCAGTGAGACCATGCATGCTCTCCAGTCACTGATTGCACAGGCCAAAGTCCTCTTTTCTTCCACTCCGACTCGTGCTGGGGACACCAAATCCACTCATGCTGGTCACCCAGTAGCTGGCACTCTGGGCATGAAAACTGCAGGACCTAATGAGACCATCTGGAGAGCTATTTTTTAACAATCCTTGTTTGATTTATTTATGCAGAATATAACTTCAATGGCTTTCAATACAAAATATACCCAAATATGGCTTCAGTCTCAACATTTTCCCAGATTTTAAATACAGAGGTCTGGATTATGTTGTTTTCTTGCTGTTATCCAATGCTTTAGCATCTCATTGAATTAGAGAGAGGTGCTGTGAAATTTCTACAGAGCCAAGGCCGGATGCATAATTCCTTTGTAACTAAAATGTTGACTTTGCTATGATTCTTGCCAGAGGATTCTTCCACATATTGAACTCAGAACCTTGAACTGGTCTGAGAGGTCTGTCAGCAAAATTCAGGGCATCAAAGCTGCCAAAATTTAAAAGAAGGGCTAAGATCATTTGGCCACCTCAAAAAGTCTACTCCTCCCTGGTTTCTCCCACTCCTTTCCTTGAAGAAGAAAATCATAGCTGAAGTGCTAAGAGCTGTGAGAAAATTACATCTCTTAAAACATTTAAATCTTTCCACCCCCTAATTGCAATTTGCCAAACAACAGATTGCAAAGACAGCTTTGACTACTGTGCTTACAAGTTTCATACCATTTGTCTGTTAAGTTCAAGACGGAAAGGTACCCTGAAAGCTGCCAGTATTTTTTGTTTATTTTTTGAGTGTCATCTGTTTCAAGAAAGATTGAGATAAGGTGGAAAGAACAAAAACAAAAAATGGAAAAAAATGTTGTTAGCCAAGAGCAAACAAATTACATATGCATGCTACAGAAATCATGCACATATCATGAGTTCCCTTCTTAAATAAATTCAGTGCTGCCAGACTGATGGAATATATGCACTGCAGGGAGTATTGTCAGACTGCTGGTATCCCAGGTCTGCCTATCTCAGCTCTGGACTAGTCATTCAGTTCTGGTTTATGTCTTAGCATATCTTAAGTCTGAACTGAAAAGATTGGTCATGAGATTTCTGTTTGTGCTGTTTCCTCCTTGAATCTCACTAATAAAACTTTCAACAAAAATATCAATTACAGCAGCTTTTCTGACTTATATTTTCAGTTCAAGAAGCACTAATGTGGCACATTCTGTTCCAAAACACTTCTAATTTTGGATTCAGGAAAACAAAGATAACATGGACATTGTAGATGGAAAACTGGGAACAAGATGAACATCTTATCTCTGATAATGTGATTATTGACTCAGATGACTGAGGGAACTTCCTTTCAGTCACTCTGCAACTGATACAATGAACAGGGAGATTTGTATGTCTGACTTTCTCCTTGGAAGCTTCCCCTTAGAGATCACCTTTACGGAATTAGCAACACAAAGTAAAGTAAGATCATATTCCTTACATTTTGACCAGAATGGTTATGACATGTGTCTGTTTACATATATTGCTTTTTCAGTCCCTGGATTCATGGAAACACTAGTTGCAAATTATTAATTAATCCATCTTATTAATTGTCACCCATCCCTAAATCTGAGAATAGAATATTTCTCTTCTAAGTAATAAATGGATATAAAAAATACGAAGTAAGACTAATTTCCTACTGTTATTTTTCCTTTAGGGGCCATCAGTAGAACAACTTGACATTAAGAGATTTGGTCAAAAATTACATCAATGAAACAGACAGCTGGACATGAGCTGAATCACTGACCCAAGTAGGAGTTACATAAACAAGGAACAGTTCTAAGGGAGTGAAGATCCTCACTCTGAATTTAAAACTAGTGAGGTGACAGAAAATAAAGTGAATTAATACAGTGATTATTGACAAATATTGCTAAAGATTTTCTGTTATTCAGGGTAACTGTTAAACAAAAAGAAAGTTAGTAGTAAAACACCCTAACATTGTGACTATATTACCTTATGTCAGTTTGTCAAAATGGGGATTGCAGACTACTTGAAATGAAACCAGAAGAAATGAGATCAGCTATTCTTACTTATTATAACACTGCTCATTGTAGGTAGTTATAAACTAATATATGTTAAGAATTCTAGCATGGAAATTAATTCAAAGTTCTAGGCAACACAATATATACACAGTAAGTCTTTGGATCTACAGTGCTGAAAAACTGTAATAAAAGGTAAGTCGCTTAATGTGTTGATAATTTATGGTTACAGAATGTGTTATTAATTTACTCTGGCAACTGCTATACACATTATAAAATCTATTTAACACAAAGCATATATTTTAGGTCTATACAATACTAGTGAAATTAAAATCCTGAAGTACACTTACATTTCTAACTTTTCATTAAAAATGTAAAGGCAAACTATGTCAACTTTATTGTCTTTCAAAAAGAAGGGATAGGGTAGAATAAATGTAATTTAAAAAGTATATTGATAATCTCTTTTCATGTGTTCCCATGGTATTTGTCACATACTTAAAAGAAAACTTTAGACAGATTTTTTTTATAATTGTTTTTTCTTCATGTTTAAGTCAGTAATTTTTCATGGTCTTTGAAAATTTGCAGTATCTTTCTTATCACCAACGTGCAAAATATTACTACAATTGCACTTTTTTTTAAGAGTATTTTCAACATTTTAAAGGCATAATGCATAGCAAAAATCCTAATAGTTCTAAAAAATAACTCAGTTTCTTTTTTGCAGCTATCTATCATCATCATTGTTGTCATCACACATCATGTGGTAACACTTATTTCAGGAAGAATTTTACATTTCTCGTCTTTAAGCTTTAGAATCCACAGATCTTGTAATGTGCTCATGCTGATAATGCACTTCAGTAATTGTGCTGTACAGCAAATATTTCTGTCTACAAGTTTTAAACAGTTATTCAGCTGAATATTACCACAAATCAGAGGCTCTGTTTAAAATTCCAGCATGCTCTTTCCATTAATATCACAGGAATGAGACTGGCATTATTTCCAATGCATAACAAATGAGACTCAATGAGTAACTGCAAAGCATATTGCCCTGTGCACAGCTGTGCCATCGTAAATATATAATTTTATTCAAGACATCGTAAGATATACATTTTGCAAGGGAAGTGTGCTGGTTTTGGCTGGAATAATCTTTTAAATATGATAAATAGGAGCTAAAAGCAACATTATGTCTGCGTATCTCTGTTGCATAATCAAAGCTTTAAGCAAAATACATTAAACTGGACACTAATGTAATTTTTAAATGCTTTAAAAATAGTTAATCTGTTTTCTGACAACTTCTATCCAAATCCATAGCAATGCTTTACCATATAACTTACCTGCTTCTGTGTTTCACTCACTCCCATTCATTGTCTTCTTTCAAGCTTTGTCAATTTAGGATCGTAAGATCATTTAAACAGCTCAAAGTTTTATTGCCATAGCCATGCCATAAGAAAGATAAGATATGTAGTGCTATATTTTGGATTTTGCTGACCAGTGCTTACACAACTTCATGGCCTTTTCTGCTTCTCCTGCTGCTTTACCAGCTAGTGGCTGGATACATACAAGAAATTGGAAGGAGACACACTTAGGACAGCTGACGTCAACTGAGCAAAAGGATATCTCACGCCATAGCACATTATGCTCAGCAATAAAAAATGCACAAAGACAGAGGAGTGTGGGGTGTTTGTAGTCATGATGTTTGCCTTCAAGTACCTGCTAATCATGATGAAGCTGTGCTCTCCAGCAAAGGAGCTAAACTTGTGCGTGTTAATGGGAAGTAGTGAATTCATTCCTCTTTTTGCTTTGCTTGCATATGTGACTTTTGCTTTCCCTATCAAACTGTCTTTATTTCAACCCATGAGATTTCTGACTTTCACACTTTTGATTTTCTTTCCCATTCCACCTGGGGAGGAGTGAGAGAGCAGCTGTGTGGCGCTTAGCTGCCTATCAGAGTTAACCCACAACATCCATAAAAAAAAAACTTGAATAAATTATCTCTCACCTATTACATTAGAACATGTAGACAAGAATCAGATTGTTTCTAGCCAAGGAAACTTTTGATTTATTCTATGGATGTTCAGGTGGAGGTACACCATCTTGGCTGTCAGTAAAGAGAAACTTGATATAAGTTGGTTACTAATGTAGTGTCTTAAGAAAAGTTTAAAATAGATTCCAAATTATGAAATGGAAAAAAAAAAGGCTTGTCATGAGATTTGGTTATCAATAACTGCTTTTTCACTTCTTATGATCATATATGACTTCTCAGTCACATTGTGTTTTTTTCAGGTTTTGCTTGTAAAGACACCCAACTAACCATGGGAGGTAATAGTACATCAAAGGTGGTGACACATCAGGGAAAACAGAAATGGACAATCTTAATGTCAAAGAATCCAGAAAAGAAATTTTAATGTCTGCATTGAAAGATTATGTTTCAGTGCTCTCCTGGGATGGTAACAAATAATAATAATAATAAAAATTAACATGTAATGTTTTATAAAGTATTTATTCTTAAAACTAATTTGTCTGGAATTAAAAAAAAAAAAAGCTGGATATAGTCTTTGAAGTACAAAGACTTACCTGTAGTAACTTTTATTTCTCAGCTAAGAATGGAAGTCAAAAATGAAAGGCTAGATAGGTTGTCTTAATAACCTACAATCTATCCACTGTACTCAATTTTATTATTCATTGTTATTCTTATCTTTATCTGACTAAATTATTTGTATTTAATTTGAAAAGTCTGATAGTGCTATATTCCATCATGCAGTCAGAGAAATTCCTTCTTTGGTAAACCAACATTTGAAGATGTTTCAGAAGCATACATTTGTTTAGACTGATGTGTTTTCTGAACATTTGAGTGAGCATAAGAGATCAAAATCTTCCTGGATTTAATTTGATGCTCCAAATAACTGTCACAAAGTTACTGCAGAAAATCATACTACATTGATAAAACAAGTATCTTCATCAGTAACCTCATTCTTGGTAACTAAAATGGAGACATGCATCTGACAGCAATCTTTTCAGAATTAATACAGTTCATCAATGATAACAAAAATAAGCAAATACATAACCCACATTAAAAAACACTTTCTCTGCAGCATCCCTCAATGGTACTCATTATAAAATATCCATGCATTTAAATTTAACTCACATGATTTTAAAACAATTTCACAATATAAAACATAATCATGATGATTTCTAATACATATTTTTCATATTTTCTGCAAGTTAATTTTTCCAGTAAGAAAACTTCAAAAAAACCAAACCAAACTAAACCAGACATAAACACAAACACTCCATCTTCTCCAAAAAAACCATCCAAACTTCCTTAGGCAGTGATACTGTGTTGTATAGTCTCACTTCCCCCTGTTACAACAATTACAGAATTTAAAGAGACATAATAGCATAAACTCCCAAAGACAATTTCCTAAATTATAAGATGGTGATATGTGGAGTTATATTTCTGAAAAATTCCTACTAACTAACAATGCTATTCAAACAGGAAAAAGATAACCCAAAAATTATACATCTATCAAATAAATTAACAGAATTACAAAGCAAACAATTATTTTAAACTTGAGTCAGGACTATCAGCCAAAAAACATTTGGACTCTATTTTAAGTAGCAAGCCTTCCTAAATGGCAATATCCACCCTTGCCTAATATCCACTGTTCAAATCCCTCTAGAGTCCCCTTGGCTCCTCCTTTTTCTGTTTTATCTGCCATTCAAAGTACACCCATTGTTAGAACCTGTTTCAAAATCAGTCAATTAACCCAGTTTGCAGAAACACACATAGAGGTGAAAATCTTGTTCTCAATGACTGAAATAAAACTTTAATATTTGGAAGAGAAGCAGACATATATAAGTGTATATTGTACCTTATTATCTTATTTCATTGCAAGGTGGGAAAAAAAAGCTACTCATTTTTCCATGTTCTCTTGGTGAATGTCTAAGTTTGCTTTCCATGACAAAATTTACTTTAGTGCATAGGGCCAGCTCACTGCAACAATAGGACAAAAGAGGCTTTCTGCACACAGGCAAATTTCACCCTGTACTTATGTCATCATTCTACTGCATTTCAGTTTCATTTCATTGAGTAAAACAGAACCAAATAGGTAAACTACATGATTTTATGACACCATCTAGTCTTAATATGATTATATTCCTTTCTCCTGGTTAAATGTCAGTAGAACCAGCTTTAAAATATCGCTGATTTTTTATTGTGCACATATGCTGATAATAACCAAAAGGTGACAAAATCGAGTGCGGTAGTTTACAAGAAACCTTAATCCGAGTAGAGAATTTCAGTTAAAATAGTTCACAAAATGGAAAACACAAAAGATCATGTTGGCAAACTCTGAATAAGTGATAAACAGGAGCTAGAGACAGACCAAAAAAGAAGCAACAGAGCTACTGGTCTCAAAAGTGTATCCCACAATTCCCATTATTAAGTGCTGCTGAAAGGTCAAGTAGCACTAAATAGTGTAAGAGCCATAACTGGTAATTAGGAAGATGCCATCAATATCTTTTGCCTGAAGACTTTTCAGGATCAACTGAGATCAAATGAAATCAGGCAATAATATATTATACAAAATACCTTAGTAATAATTAAGAAATAAAGTACATAATGATAATTTATTATAAAATAAATTATATTTCTATTGGAGAAACAGGATCATCATGGCATGGGAAAGCGCACTGTTCACTGGTTAAAAAACTGTCTGAATGTCCAGGCCCAGAGTGGTGGTAAATGTAGGTTACATCCAGTCACCAGTGCAGTGCCCCATGGCTCAGTGCTCGGGACAGACCTGTTTAGTAGTTCTTTAAATTACCTCGATGTGGGGATTGAGTGCATTCTCAGTTAGTTTGAAGATGACACCAAGCTGGGTGGAAGTGTTGCTCTGCTGGAGGATAGGAAGGAAATACAGAAGGATTTGGACAGACTGAATCCATGGGCTAAGGCCAATTGTATGAGGTTCAACAAGGCCAAATACTGGGTCCTGTGCTTGAGTCACAAGAACCCTATGTGGTACTACCAGCCTAGGCCAAGTGGCTAGAAAATTGCCCAGGGAAAAGAACGTGAGAGTGCTGGCCACCAGCAGCTGAACATGACCCAGTAGTGTGCCCAGGTGGCCAAGAAGGCCAATGACATCCTGACCTGAATCAGAAATAGTGTGGCCAGCAGGACTTGGAGAGTAACCATTTCCAGTACTCAGCACAGGTGAGGCCATACTTCAAAGACCCTGTGTTCTGCTTTGTAGTTCTCACTACCAAGAATGACATTGAGGCACTGGAGCATGTCCAGAGATGGGCAATGAAGCTCATAAGGGGTCTAGAGCACAAGTCTTATGAGAAGCAGCTGAGGGAACTGGGGTTGTTTAGCCTGAAGGAGTCTCAGGGGAGACCTTACTGCTCTCTACAACTACCTGACAGGACGTTGTAGTGAGGTGAGGCTTGGCCTCCTCTCCCATTCTACTAGTTATAGGACAAGGGAAAGAACATCAAGTTGTTCCAGGGGATGTGTAGCTTGGATATTAGGGAAAATTTCTTCACAGAAAGGGTTATCAAGTGTTGCAGCAGGCTGCCTAGGGAGTAATGGAATCAGCATCACTGGTGTTCAGATATTGTGTGAATGTGGCACTTAGGGACATGGTTTACTGGTGGACTTAGCAGTTTTAGGTTAAGAGTTGGACTTAATGATCTTAGAGGCCCTTTCAAACCCAAAAACCTAATTCTGTGATTCTTTATATGGAATCTATATTTGCTTTATCTGTCCCTTTTTTCTTAATGTGTTATGAAACCAAAAACCAAAAATTATGATTAATCTCGATAAAGGAATGATATCAATCAGCAAAATAATTTGAAACTTTTCCATTCATTATCATTTTCTTTTGATTGGATATTTGATTGTGGTTTTTTTCAGGCAGTTTTATCCGCAGAATGAAATTAGAAAGATACATTTTCTGTATGAATCCTAAATAATCAGGATTAGTTAAACAGTGTGGTGCCATTTACATAAACTGAAATTGATATTAGAATGTCTGTATTTCACTGAGACAAGCATAATTTTAATTCTTTCTAGACAAACTCACCATCATGCTAAAAGCAATGGTTTTTATTGTTCCACATAGGAGCTTGCTTTATCATTAGAACTCTCAGTGTGTAATTAGGTATTAATATGTGAGGAGGTATAATTTTTTACAGTGTTTTTGGAATAAGACAGAAACCCAAATCTCATTCTCAAAAATTATTTGGGAATATCTGACTGTAGATAAATACACTGACTCTTTATGGAGCCCATTGGTGGCTGTGAGTTGCTTGAACACCTCAAAGATTCTTGGATTTACATATTAACACTACTTTTCAAAGATGACCATGTATACCAAGATATATGTACCCTGTGTTCCAAACACATGCTCATTTTCTGACTTGATGTGTTCTGGTAAGAACTGCTGCACATACGTATAAGCAGTCCCACAAGACATCAAAGTCATCCAGAAAACTTTTTTTTAAAACTGTATTGCAGATCACATCTTGCTGTTATTATGAATTTACACTATGTCCTGTGTATTTTGATTGCAAACATGGTTTCATTAAGATAACACTGTCAGGGAAAATACCCTTTTTGAGGGCCACACTGAAAATACTTCAGTGTAATAACATCTCTGTCTCATATTTATGGACTGACATGACAAAAATAAAAGTTTAGATAACAGTAATTTCCAGAAGTTATACAATGATTCATCTTCCAAAATATCTTCCCACTTTTTTTTGCTGTTGTTGTTGTATGGATGCAATATAATATTATCTGGGCATGTTAGAGATAATGAGAATTCTTTTCGTTCATGATAGGATTTTATTAATGAACATTTTAAATTCAACTTCAAGCATAAAATGTATTTATTATAATACTTTTGAGAAAGAACTTGTTAAATTCATGGTCTGCATCTCATTTTGATAACAATACTGCAACACAAAAATGAGAAATGGTTCAGTTTCATGACAAATTAATTAAATAAAGCTTCTGCCCATTTTAATTAAGTCAACAAAAAGGACTTCGTAGTTTTATTTTTAAAAAGTCATACTTCTAGAAATTGATTCATTTGCAGTTACAAAATCCCAATACTCAAGGCCTCACCAACGCAGAGTACAGGGGAAGGATCACTTCCCTGGTCCTGCTGGCCACGCTATTTTTGATAAAGGACAGGATCCCATTGGCCTTCTTGGCCACCTGGGAACACTGCTGGCTCATGTTGAGCTTCCTGTCAATTAGTACCCCCAGGTTCCTAAAGTGAACAATTTATAAACGGCGGAGGAACTGGACTTCACCAACAAGCTTATGAAGTTTATAATGAAGACCTTTTATTACAGAAAGCACACAGTTAATATAGGGTTAGGACTACAGCTTATTGGCTAAAAGAGTTAACACACCACCACGCCAGATACTTCAATTGGTTAAAGCCTATCTCTCACAAGTCCCATGTTTATATTATTTCATTCTGGCTGTTTTCGTGCCCCTGCAGAGTCTTGTGAATTCCTACTATGTGAATTCTTGGGGAGTAACCTCCTCCCTATCAGCCAGCAGCAGCTGAGCTACTTGCTGCTTCTGGCTGATAGCTCAGTCTCACAGGGTTTTTCTATAGATCTGAATTGCTCATTTTTGATTTTACTGTAACAACAGGTTCCTTTCCGCCTGGCTGCCCTCCAGCCACTCTGTGCCCAGCCTGTAACACTGCATGGGGTTGTTGTGCCCAAAGTGCAGGACCCGACACTTGGCCTTATTGAACTTCACCCCACTGGAATCAGCCCATCTCTCAAGTCTATCCAGATCCCTCTGCAGAGCCCTCCTGCCTTCCAGCAGGTCGACACTCCCTCCCAACTTGGTGTCATCAGCAAATTTGCTGAAGATGGACTCAATCCCCTCATCTAAATCATCAATAAAGATGTTAAACAGGACTGGACCCAACACAGACCCCTGGGAAACACCACTAGTGACCAGCCACCAGCTGGATGCAGCTCCGTTCACCAGCACTCTCTGGGCCCGACCCTCCAGCCAGCTCCTTATCCAGGAGAGGGTACACTTGTCCAAGCCATGGGCTACCAGCTTTTCCAGGAGTATATTATGGGAGACAGTGTCAAAGGCCTTGTTGAAGTCCAGATAGACCACATCCACAGCCTTCCCCTCATCCACCAGGAGGGTCACCTGATCGTAAAAAGAGATCAGGTTGGCCAGACAGGATGTGCCCCTCCTAAACCCATGCTGGCTGGGTCTAATCCCTTGCCCATCCTGAAGGTGCTGTGTGATTGCACTCAGGATGAACTGCTCCATAACCCTGCCAGGCACGGAGGTCAGACTGACAGGCCTGTAGTTGCCAGGGTCAGCCTTGCAGCCCTTTTTGTGGATTGGGGTGACATTTGCCAATTTCCAATCATCTGGGACCTCCCCAGAGAGCCAGGACTGTTGGAAGATGATGGAGAGCGGTTTGGCAAGCTCTTCTGCCAGCTCCTTCATCACCCTGGGATGGATCCTGTCTCGTCCCATAGACTTGTGAGGATCCAGCTGCCTCAGTAAGTCACTAATTATATCCTCCTGGAATACAGGAGGGCTATTCAGCTCCCTCTCTCTGTCTACCAGCTCCAGAGGCCAGTTGTCTTGAGGGCCACCTGTCTTACTGGTAAAAACTGAGGCAAAGTAGGTGTTAAGTACCTCAGCCTTCTCCTCATCTTTGTTAACTATATTTCCCTCCAAGTCCAACAGAAAATGGAGGTTTTCCTTGCCCCTCCTTTTGTTATTATATGATGCTGTCTTTCCTGCATATCCTGAGAACTACAACCCAGGTGTGAGACAAAAGATAATTTTAATAGCATATTTCCAGTTGTGTCAAATTCCTCTTCTACTGTTTCTTTTGTAGCAGTAATGGTTATTAAGTAAAATCTGCAGCACCTTATTTCTCTACTTCTCCTGTAACTGTCTTGGGTTTTGGTTGGTTGGTTGTGGTTGTTTTTTGTTTGGTCGGTTGGTTGTTTTTTTTAACTTATTCCTTTTGTTTTCCTACTAATGCTTTATTCTCCTGAAAAAAACAAAGCACATTTTGAAACTGTGTTTAACTGCAAGGTGAGCCTGAAACAAAATAAATTGTCACTATTCTTCAATTTTTTTTCATATAGCAGTCACTAATTTAGACTTCAGTTGATATACCTTTGTTTATAACTGACACAGTGGATACCTGCTACAGTGAACACATTTGATCAATAAGAACCAGGAACTACTGCTTACCAATAGAGTATACTTGGTGGAATACTTTTCCATCTCTGATTTCAACCCTGAACTAAAGGGATATTTCAAAATGGGGAGCCTGAAAAAAAACCAATACATAGCACCAATGGATATTGAAATTATTTCAGCAAAAGTAGTGACTTCATTACATATTCATTTCCTCCTACCTCATTTCTCAGTGTCCCAAATTTGATATTTGTCTCTCTTTTGTTTAAGGACAGTGACGTTATCTCCTCTCACCTTCTAACATGCTCCCATGTTCCCCAAGAACCACACCCTTTTTTTGAAAGCAGTTTAAATGATGGTAATAACTGGGTAAAACTTAGACCTCTGTTCTGTTCTAAGTCTGAAATTAGGTGACTCTGTTTTGCATCTGAAGCAGGAATTAAATATCCCAAATATAATTTTAAAAATCTGTAATTTAATCATCTATTAAGAAACCAGATATACAATCATGACATGAAGGCATCCTTCATTCATGACATTGACATTAGTACTACTGCTTCCCCTTGGGAACAGGTGTTTCATGGTGACCCCTGCATAGAAGAAAGATGCCTGAATAATTGGACTACCCAAGGATAAAATAACAGCTATTATTATAATTTTGCATTCTGTTCTTTCAACAATTCAATAAGATGGCAGATTTTTGTTGAAAAATCATGTTACTCTAGGTTTTTAGCAGATGTATGTTTGAAGGATTTGCTACTGGAGTGCAAAAAAGGGTTCTGTGACACAGAGGAATTTGAGGCAAAGATTAATGCACTTTTATTTTTGATGTAACCACATTACTTGTAATTTTGCAGAAAAGACTAAAGGATGCCTCACATTATGATGCAAAAATTATGACCTAGAAGTAAAATCGGGTCTGCCAGTGACTGTGTGAACAAATGTTAAATATAAACAGTCCTAAAAGACTGAGATCAAGGCCTCAGGCCTTGTTATTCCTTACAAGACAGTAGTTGCTAAGATACTTCTGACACAAATTAGTCAAAGGCCCTACCTGTTGTGTTAGCTTTTACTACTATGAAGTCATCTGTAACTTGTCATTTGAGGCTTCATATTCTTTTCTCATGAAGACAAAAATTAAGTCATGATTTAGGAAAGGTGCCTTGATTTAAAATGAAATGCATGATGGAGAAAGATTTGTCTTCTTTTATGAGGGCAAGTACTTTCTGAATGATATCTGAGGATTACCTTTCCAAACATGCAGCTGTTATCTAGCTGAAACATGTGTCAAATTAATGTGTTCTCTTTTTCTGTCTGGAGGACATGTATTATGAAACATTACATCATTGATATGTGATGAAAAAAGAATACTGTCATCCCTGAACATCTGGAACTATAGTGATGATGCAGTGCAGCTGTTGTCTTTTATGTGAAGTGTGATATACAACCACATAGAGGCATTTACTTCAAAATCCTTTACTTATGAAATGTATGGCCAGACTTCACAAACGAAGATTTGGGAAGTGCTCTCCCCATGTGGGTGAGCCCTTCCAGCCTGCACAGTGGATTTTTAGGTGAGGCTCAGCATGCGCAGAACTGGCCCCATCGTTTAAGTCCTAAGGTTCCTCTGCCACGGCCGAGCGAGCTTGGACAGTGACAGGGAAGTCCTCGTGACTGTCTACAGCACCCAGTACTAACCAGGGCTGACCCTGCTCAGCATCCAAGATCTGATGGGGTCGGATAGTAGGGAGGCATTGAACTGCCAGGTGACGGTCCACACTGAGACTTGAACTCAGGACCTTGGGATTCAGAGTCCAGAATGCTCTCCATTACACCATGGGACCACCCCCTACTTATGAAATAGTGTGCTGGGAATGTGCATTTCTACTTCAACTTACACAGAGCATTCAGAATGAATGTCAAACACACATGAAGTTTTATACAATATTATTAATATAAGTTTGCAATGTATGAAGTCTCATCCCTTTATCATTTCCCTGAGAGCAGTTTATCTTAATTTATTATGAATCACTGAGAAATTCAGTCACAGAATCTTGCATATCTGGAACCGAATTCAATACTGATAAATAATTGTCATGAAATGGATCAAATATATGGGGTGCATTATTGTTACCATTACTAATACTTTTTCCTGTTCTCTAGAGCACTGTTTATTTAACTCTGTCCTTTTCCAATTTACTTTCATGTAGCAGAACAGGCTGAAATCTGAAATGAAAATTTTTGCCTGTATTTTGTATTGCTTCTATCATATGCAGAGCATTTAAATTAAAATTGAAAATAAAAATCTGTAGACAGAGAGATTGTCTTACTAAAGCTCACTTTTTTATTCAATCTGGTCAACCTGCCAAATGCCAGTTCTGCATAATTTTTATAATGCTTCTGAATGCCAGACAAATAATCACATTCTAGTCACACAGAATATGGTCTTATCTGAACAGTTTTCTCTTTCCCTTTTGAACATACCCTTATCAAGCTTTCAGGGAGTTTATTAATGCCTGCAGTTTATTCCAGCATATTCTCTTGGCCTTTGCATGATAAATCGATGAAATTCAATAGCGCTTTCTCAAAGTCTTATCTACACAGCTTCTGTTACTTTTCTAAGTATTCTCTATAAAGCTGCATACTTTAAATGGAGCATAGAAGATCTCCACAAATCTGGTTTGGGGATTTTGTTTGTTTGTTTTGGTTTTTTTTTTAATGAAAATAAAAAGTGCAAGAAAATGTTTAACTTCCTGAAACAGAGAATAATTTACATTTCTTGATTAAAAAGATGAATTGCTGTGGACATTTAGAAAAGAAATTATTGGTTCCTGAAATGTGATGTTACCTCTTGTAGACAGAGCAGTCCAGACAGGCATAGAGTCCTACAACTGGGCAGAGCAGAACTGAACTAGACCATCACCCTTCCATTACTGCCATCTTTAACACATCCTATGAATTCTTCTCACAGCATTACAGATACAATATAAGAACAATTATATCAACTCTCTATGTAGTCAATTGAGAAACCTACCAAATCGAAGGAGATCATTCAATGCTTTAACAGCATAAATTGGTCTTTGTTCCTATATTTTAAGAATTAGCTTTGAGTTTATTTTTGTGTTTCATGCTGAGCAGGATCAAGCTGGTCCTCTATCTTCAGGGCATAGTGAGGCTGATACATCAACAGAGAAATTTGCATAGGTCTTATAGTTATTCAACCCTTTTAGCTACAGCACTGGTTTGAAGAATCAGGAACAGATTACAGAATTTGAATTTACACCTCCAAATACTACTAGTAAAGAGACTTAATTGAATGAGATTTAAAAAATTTATTAGTTTCTAATTATCTTCTGTTTTGTTGTCTAGTATTAGAAAAGTATTATGACAAGGTCTAGCTAAAATCTCCCAGGAAGTACTACCTGAGAAGGTGGTATAAAAGGAAAGATTGTTCACCAGTTATTTTCCCTCACAATATGGCATCAGTCTTGCAAAATTGTAAGCAGCACAACAAAACGTAGGATGTCCTCCACAGATATTAAACAATCTATGTATTTTCTGTTAAATCCTGTTTTAATAGTAATAAGAGCTCAAGTTTAGATTTTACAAAGGGATGACCTGGAAAGTGATTGCACTATAAAATTAATAACCTTGTTTTTCATTATCCTAAATTTTGTACAGATTTTGTCTGTAGAAAACACTTGAAATACTACTAATCTAGATCTTGACGATTCTACAACTCCCTGCCTTTTTTCTGTGAAATTGCCTAACTGTGTTTGAAAGCTATGATGGAGTCACTAGGACACTTTGATGACTTCCTGCTATCCCCACACCCTATTTTCAGAGTGATTCTACATGAGGATAATTGTAAATGGAGTTTTTCTCAATCTCTATAACAAAGTGATGTAGCATTGTGTTAATTTTAATACCCCAAAATATTAGTAAAACTATTACACATTAACAACAAATGGATATGGTTACACTAATGACAAATTACATTCCAAATTCAGTCAGTATTTCAACATTGCATTTGTTCTATAAGGTACTTAAATTTCATATTTGTTTGACTTTTTTTAGTCTTTGCTAAACCAACTACAAAGAAAATATTAGAAGAGATTCTTTGATAGACTTGCACAAACCAAGTATTTTCTTCCTCTTCTTTCCCATCACAAAGGCAAAAGATGTGTGTTGGAGAAAACTATTAATGATATGCTGTATTCATGTATAATAAAAGTATTCTGCAAGGTGAATTTCATTCATTACTAATATTATCTCAACTAGAATGTTATCATTATTGTATTCTGTCTTTGATAATATGTAGAGATACTTTAAGTCACAGCTTTCCATTTTGTATTTTGAGTATATCCAGTTTAATTTTATAAACCTATGGGACTCCTTGATTTTAATGAGATTGATGAGGCAAGAAATGAAAATTTTAGTCTTCACAAAATAGAGGCTTGCTGTGCACCATTCTGAAAGACAGTAGACAATCAACATTCTTACACCAAATTTGGACATACTAACCATGACAGCAGGTACACTTCCCAGAATACTTTTTGGCACTTTTTCAATATGGGACATAATTATCTCTCATTATGACAGAATGGCAACATTTTAATCTCTGAGATGAAGGAAAACAATTGCAGCAGGTGTGTGACAGTTCATAGGACAAGCCAGAGCACTAAGCCTTTTATCAGCCATTTCAAGCCTGAGGAAATAACTTCTCTGGGAAACAACATTTTGTTTTCTATAAATACATACAGTATATTTTTCAAATTATATTAAAACAAAATGAAGAGAAATTTGAAACTGAAGCAAAGAATGCAGGCTTTCTTTCACTGCATTTCAGGATAGCAGCACAGATTATAAGATTGTAAAAGTACAGTGCGTGTGCTGGCAAAGGCTGCACAAGATCCAGTAGGTTAAGCAGTTCTTGTATTGATCTTGTCACATATTTGTGCATCATATTTCTGTGAATATTCAATATGAGGGGTTTTTCTAAATGCAGAAATTTCCAGAATTAAAGAAGACTTAAATATTAAGCCAAAGACGTTATTTCTGTTTGACAAGGACATTTCTGTCATTATTAAATGGAGACATGATTTTATGTGCCCTTCTGGAATTTCAGAAGCTTCCAGAATACCAGCGGTATGCTGGCAGATCATGAAGATGAGTCCAGTACCACCATTATTAATGTGGCAAATGATGAAGAAATGCTTGCATACTCACAGAGAAAGTAGCAATAAAACTCTTCTCAAAACATTCACACCTCTGCATCATCCAAATTTCTTTCTTTCCCATGTTTAATATTATGAGTCATATCTCTCCTAAGACTAATACAAAGTGATTCATTTGTGATTGTAAACTCTTGTATTGGTGCACACTTCAAAACATTGTTATCAAACTTATCATAAATGTTGTCTTCTGCTTTTAATCATCTATCTTCAAATATGTGTGACAAAGTTTGCAACTAATGTACTTAGGTGTAAAAAGTTAAAAATTTCAGTGGACACAAGTCCTAGAGTACTACACAACAACATCTAAGGCAATTAATTAACTAAATTAAAGGTCAAATAGTGGTCTCAACTTGTGTGGCTAGAATTCCATGCTGCAAATCCTGTCATTTATGTAAGAAGGTTGCTGGCAAGAAATCCATCATTATAAAGATAAGATTTTGAGAGTATGAGAAGTACAAGTGTTCAGATATGATGTTGAGCACATGTACTTATGTAAAGGACAGCTATCAAAGAGTGTATTATATTTATGACAGCTGTTGGTGATATTGGTATACTCAAATAAACTACAGCTATCAAAATCCATGCATTTTTTTCTGGGTTTTTTTTCAGAGCCATGGCTGCATGAATTTATGCTTGCATTAATACTTACCTTTTTCGTATATGCTGCTAATGGGTTTCTCAGAGGAAAAAAGTGACTTGTGCTTGCAGAAAATAGCTTGGAATTCAGACTTCTGTAACCACTGATGTTCATATAATGAAAGGAGAGGGTCAGAGTTCAAGACTCTGTCTCCTTAGTAGCCAGGAGGGCATATGTGGGTTGAAGCCAGCACAAGCCCATTGGTATCTTTTTTTATACCCTGTGTTGGCCTGAATCATGAATTCCTTCCCTCCATGCTGGTCTGATTACCTCAGAAAGTTATTCATGCTCTTTTACTGAACTCAGGAAGAAACATTTACACCACCACCTTATCTACTCAACTGTTAAAAGATATGTTATGGACAAGAGTCAAGTTTAGGGCCCTGTCATATTTGGTCCATGGTTGTGTTTGTTGATGCAGTATGAGAAAATAGTTTCACTGCAGAAAACTCAACCTTGGAAATGAAACATTGAACTACTGAGAATTTAGCTTTTAACAAAGCAACAATAAAGAATAGAGCCATTGTTAGCCCAAAGTAAGCATTTTGAGCTGTTGCAGTCTGGACTCATGCACTAGCCACATGCGAGTTGATGCTGCAGCTGGCAAAATTCCATTCCAGAGAGAGCACATATAAGGTGTGGACGTGGGATGAGGATGATCAGATGCGCATCGGTTTGATCCAGGGGACACCCTGAAGGTGCACTGCCGACCTACCCCTCCTGCTGAGTACCATGTTCCATCTCCTTCTCCTGCTCAGCAGCTTGTTAAGAGTCCAAGGGTTGGTACGTATGGTTTTCTATCACAAGTGATAGGATACATTTGCTTTGTTTATTCATAAATTTGCTTTGCTACCTCTATTGTGTTTTAGCATCTTATTTTGTGTGTGGGAATTCTCCTGAACCTGTAACATAGATATTAAAATTTAAGACAAAGTTCCAGTGCCCTTTGTGGAAAAATAAACTTACCTTTTTTGCAACAGTTGTGATCAGACATCCTGCATTATTCCTTGAGCTTCACAGCACATCATACTTGTCCATCTTCTCTGAGATTTCCTCCATTTAAGGGATTTATTCACTGAGTCACATTTTGCCACTATGGGTTTACTCAGTCACAGAGAAGGGTGGCAATAGTTTTTATATATACATGTATCAAAAATTAAACGCACTATTATATTTTGAGGGAATTCTGAAGATACAGCCTTAAATAAAGTGCTGTGAATTAATTCTCATTTTTCTGTATCTATGAGGATTAGCCAATATAAAATACACCAATCATACTACAGTATGCTGAAAGACTTTAACATAATTCAGTTGGATATAAAACAAATCTTTATTGAATTATTAAGGAAATGAAACAAAACCCTTTCAAAATGAAACCAACACTTATTTTCAACTGAGTCACTATTGATGAAGTAGAAAACAGTCAGTTCTACATAAAATAGAAATAATAAGTCTTGAATTAATGAGAATGCATACATTACATTTGAATTCTGCTACATTGCATATTGTGGTGGAAAGTGAACACTTGGAGACTGAGGTAGTAAGATTTTTCTCAAGATGTTTGAGGTATGCCTTAGGATATTTTTCAGAAATTATTAGGAAAATAGGTCCAGTTCCTCCTGTAAAGGGAAAATACACAAATATAGAAAATAATTTAAGCATCTTCTCTAGTTTAAAACAGCATTCAAAAAATACAGTTACTGTTCTTAAAAATTATTATGGCTGGAAATATTTCACTGCAAAAAGGTCTGGTGCTTTTGAGCAAATATTAAAGTTGGCTGATAGTTAATGTTTTTCTGATTCCTTAAAGAATGCAATAGTGATTACTTTCAATTATTTAAAAAGTTTAATTAATATTTTACTTAATTAATGCCTTAAGATTGGAGAGATTAGCTCTCTTACACTTTGCTGTGCTTCAGAACCCTAAATTTTTATTCATTCTTTAAAATGAAACAAAACCTTTTGAGAACAAAATTTGTCCTAAGAGCTGTTCATTTTATTAACCTTTTTGACTTACCAACCCTGAAAATGTAAGTCATCATGATCTAACATTTCCTCTCATCTATTCAAACTACTAGTCACTAATAGGAAGAAGGGTTTTCCATTTCCTCTGAAAAAAAATTCACTGTATTAATTTATGAAAACATTTAAATTAACATTTCCTACAACAATCTGAATTTCACTAGACTAACTCAAGGAACAAGCACACTAAAAAATCTACAACAATGAACTTCCCATTACATAAAATTCTGTAGTAACCATGCTGGAGGTATAAATTCTACACTGCATAAATAAATGGCCTAATGATGAAGCAATTGCTTCTCCAGCTGCAGGTAAGCAACTGACTGGCAACAGCTGTGCTAAAACCCCAACTGTAACAGCATATCAATTGTCTGCTCAAAGAGATGCAAAAGTTTGTTGTATGATAGATTCTTTGTATCAAATAGCTAACATTCTGTGTCGTTTTCTTACAAAGAAAAACATTCAAGATTAGAGCTAAAAGACTGGGAAATAGATGAGGGGAAACCTGTTTCCTTATTGACAACAGTGATCAGGTTGATGATAGGTCTTTGGGATTTATTATATACAAGAAATAAAATGTCTCAGTGTGGCCGTGAAAATAACAATGTCTATTACCCTTTAAAATGGATGAAGTAGACATCCTAAAAGGTTATACTAGAAGTGGGTTATTAACTGAAGTGCTTAGGAATGGATCTAGGAAATTTCCATTAAAAGATAGAGGCTGATCAAAGAATATAAGAGCAAAATGTGGCTTTACAAAGAAAGAAAACAACAAGTACAGCTGGTGATTCTACTATTCCAAAAATAGCAATGTTTGTCACTGTCTCTAAAGGTCAGTAGTAAGAGGAAAAAGCAAAACCTTCAGCTATTGCTACTGTCAGTTCTACAGTAATAGCTGGACACCTTGTTGCAGGGCACAATGTTGGTCTGATTTGAAGCTCATATAATAGGCAGGGCAGACACAGGCTGTTCAAACAAGAGGCCATGCTGTGGAAAGGAAATTAGTATATCAGTGATTCAGTGATGAGCTGGATCAGGCATCCTAGTCCCTTGTCTTGAAAATCTACCAAGCCCCTGAAAAGAAGAGAATGAAACTCCATAGATGCAGAAAAACAGATTAATTTTTCTGGTTCTATGCAGAAGTACCAAAAAGACAAGTTTTTTTTCTCACAGACATTTAGAGAAATCTAAAGCCCTTACAGATTTAAGTTAATACTGATTGCATAACTCATACTTTTCAGATGTCTTTCAATTATTATTGGAAACTCTGGGCAGCAATCACTTACCAGGAATGAATCCCACTGACCTGATATTCATTGGAAAAATAGAGAACCTTCAATTGAGTGTGGAGATGAGATATAAATTCCTTCTCACCACCTAAGACGTAGGAAAGAAGACTTTTGTCACTCCCTATCTTCAGGTACACTGCTTTAATGGCTGTAAATGTAAACGTGAATTTTGCTGATTACTGTCTTCCTGCTAAAAATGAAAAAGAGTTTGTGCTTCACCTATTAAACTTTTAGAACAATTATATAAACCTGTAAAGGATGCTCTTCTTATTTATTTCTAGACTAGTTGAATGATGTGTAATAGCTCTCAGAACAAAATAAAGGCTATTGATTTTAGTCTTTAACCCAGATCATGTAATTTCAATAGTTATTTCTTTCAATGATGCTGGTAGAATGAATAGAAATAGACTTTATATAACAGACAGTAGCAAATGAACTTATACTTTGTAGTTAAAGTTTACCCTTCATAACTTGGAAGGATAAAAAGGCAACTCATTATGGGACAGTAAAGATATACTCTGAACATATTAGTCACAAAGTGCACTTATAAAAGCATTCATTCAAGAAGATGAGAAAAAAACCTGTCATAATTAAAATGTCACAAAATTTGCAGGGGCCAGTATTTCTTTGTGTTAGAGGCTATGAACATAATGATTATGGAGTTATAGTGCTGGAGTAGCTGAATAAAATATTTTTTATTTCACATGACTGTTTTCAGTTTCTCTGTGCTGATTTCAACCTGTCTTCCAAAAGAGCAGTCATTCTCAGTCATTTTGAGGCAGCCAAGTGAACAAAAAGGTCAACCTAATTAAAAAAGAAGAGAACTTCAGCCTACAGGGAAAAGGGTCCAGTAAATGCCAAAGGAGTTTATATTAGAGAAGTGCAAAGTAAACAGTCCAAAACAATGAAGAAAATCCAAATTGCTGTCAAAAATATGGAAACAAAAGTATGTGACCTTTCCCTACATTATGAATAAATAGTCCTGTCTACATAACAGTAAAAATACTGTTTATTAAGTATAAGGAATACAGCCTTCAATTAAGTAGTTTGAAAATTACCATTTTATCAGATACTCAGATTATAGTCTATTTTAATAAGCATTTTGAGGTGTGGGGGAATTAAAATGAAAATTGTTTTGAAGTTGTTTTTCCACCAAAAGACATACTCAATGAGTTTAATATCAATGTGAGTCATCCATCATTCCAAAAAGCTCAAAGAAAATATACAATTTTAGCATTTAACTGTGACTCAGTCAAACTCACAAAGCAGGGGATTTAAGCCTCTGTGGCCTTTGTAACTTCTTTAGTAAAACAAGAATTTACTAATGAAAATCAAACTTACTCTGCATTCTTTTGAGTTTAGATTATGGATTGGAAAGACATTGGAATTGATTTTCAGACTGGGTCTTCCAAAATAATTAATAAATCATACAGATAATCACACCAGAGGAGCAACTCACAAACTCAAGACAAAAGTAATCACAAGCTGTTTCCCACTCTAGAGAATCTTTGTTCTGCAGCATGACCCCATCCTTAGGCCATTTTAATTGCAGACAAAACTTTTGGTTTTATAAAATTTGCTTCCACCTTTCAGTATAAGATTTTCATAAAATATGATTATATTGGAGTCCAACTTCTGTAACAGAAGGACATATGTGAAGCACAAACATTTAATGCAGAAACAGTGTAATATACTGTGACTGGAGGCGGTTTTCTTTGGTTTTCAGTTGTCTTTTCCCAAAGTCATGGTGTATTATGAAGTTGCACAGGGCCTAAGTATACATTGGTGGCTGATTCTTTAACAGCTGTTTTGCAAATTAGCTGTGTCTTTCTCAGGATGCAGTACAAACTTTGGTCACAACTCAAGCCTTCTTTAGATTCTTCTGAATAACAATCATACGAATATAGTACTGAGGGATTTCACTGGCTGATGTCTCAGTGTTTTCAAAACAAATTCTTGTTGAAAAAAATGGAACTTTAACTTGTACAGCATGTAAAAAAAAAAAAGGTTTCTTTTGAAGGTATTTCTGAACTCATTAATCTTCGAGCTTAGAAGTGAATCCTTGGCACATTTCTTTTCATACCAATAACAAATTCTCTCCCTGTATGTATGTACAAAAGGAATTATCTATAATGAATAAGTGTAACAGAAAGAATTTTGAGCCCTGGAATTCAGGTTTCATTAATGGTTGTATTGATAATATTCACATCTGAATAAAATATCTTTCCATTTTTTGCTCTGCAATATAGAACAGGATTAACAAAATAACTGCTATTGAGAAAGGAGATAACATTTTGAATTCAGGGAAAATAAGATCTGCTGAACAAAAGAAATATACTGCCTTTTTTTGCAGTCAAAGATTTTGGATCCGTTTTGCTACATCATGGTTAAAAAAACCTTCTTTATCTAATTTTAGAAAAATGTACTATTATATTGTATTGACAAGAATGTGTTGAATATATCAAAGCAACTTTTATAAATTACATCTCATTAGGTTTCTTCTTATTTTACTTTTTTTTTAGCAAATTCCCTCATTTTTCTTAAGTAGTTTTATTGATGGATCAACAGTCATAGCTATATATCCATTATAAAGAGATAGTAATGTTTTTATTATAACACAATGTCTTTTAGACTATTTGAATATTACATAAATAATAGTTCAATCTACAATATATATTGACATAACATGTATTTTTTAATGTTTAAAATCAGGTTTTTGTTCTTTAAAGAAAACACAAAATACAAAGATCCAACTGCTTTTGGAAATTCAGTTGTCAGTGGATATTCCATACTTTCCATTAACTGACATTTGGGCAACAGAGAAGATTCATTATATTTTGTTAACCTTGGGTTTATTCTGAGATTTTTAGCAAATTGTAACAATATCTTCATTTTCAGTAGTAAGAGGCAAACTTTATACAAACCCGTTGGGCAACTGTTCCATTGAATTGCAGAGGTGGCTGTACTTCCATAGTTCACGCAGATTTGAAATGCTGCACACGTAGATTCTTTTCCACAGCTGCCAGCTCTCTTAGGATAAAACTCATCTTCCTGCAATATAATGGAGAATTCAGAAAATTCAGGTTTTTCCATAGCAATAAGGCTGCTCCTTAATGTTGCTATACTACATAAGCTATGCCTTCTTTCTGCATCAATGGAGAGACCCTTAAATCTAATCTAAGGAGGTACCAAATCAATTACTTTGAATTCTGTATTGCATATGTGTATATATTACTGTA